>NW_015167593.1:33159-63118 GCF_001447785.1 Gekko japonicus | reverse complement strand
TATGTCGCTTTCTGTTGTATGTTTCCATTCGGTGCTGGGCTGAATGTGCGGCAAAATGCAGTCATAGCCCCAGGTCTGACTCAGCCAAAGACCTGTGCATGACTCAGTTTCATCGTTTGCAAGTGGCTGAAGAAACGCCAGGCAGCTGGGGTTTTTTTCCTCCTTCAGACATCTCGTACCCCCCCCTCCGAAGGTCCCCCATAACAGTGAAGGGATCAAAGCTATATTCCTTCCATTAAAGGTTTGGTCTGAAAGCCAGACGCCTGCTGTTCCCACCTCTGCCGTCAGCCTACTGGGGTGCTGACAGTGTGGCTTAAGAATCACATGGTTTACAGGGCTCCCCAAATAATTCCTGCAACTACACCGTTCCATCGCTATTTGATTATAGCCCTTTGGTTTTAACACATGAGGAAAGAACAGACCAAGGTGGCTGATGCTAGAGATGTCTTTTGGACCAACTAACGTGAAACAGCCCTGACCTGGACAGGACAGGCGTAACCCAGTCTTGTCAGGTCCCGGAAGCTAAGCAGATTCAGCCCTGGTTGGTACTTCCAGGCAGGGCTATTTTTGGGCAGGAACGCACAGGAATGGAGTTCCGGCTGGCTCCCAAGCTGGCCACGCCCAGCAGGAACTCATTAGCATAACAGGCCACACTCAACAGCAGAAACGCATTAGGATTGGCTACAATTAGGGGTGTGTGGCCTAACATGCAAAAAGCCCTGGGTTTTGACAACAAACAAGGTAAAGAGAATAAGAAGCAATAGGTGGGTGTGGCTGGATGACCACACTTCTGGTAACATGGGGGGGTGGCCTAATATGCTAATGAGTTCCTGCTGTTGGGTGTGGCCTATTATGCTAATGAGTTCCTGCTGGGCTTTTTCTACAAAAAGAGCCCTGCTTCCAGGGTTGCTGAGCAGAGGCAGACAGTGGCCAACCACCTCTGTTCGTGACTTGCCTTGAAAAGCCCATGAGCGGTTGCCGCAAGTCAATTTCGAATTCAGGCCACTTTCCACACACAATATGAAACAATCCCGATGGGTACCAGGGAAGAAACGTTGCTCCATACCATAGCAGCAAATCTGCAAAAGCACTAGCCAATCTCACATTGGGATGGAGAGGGGAAGTTACTTTCTGTCCTCAGACATAGTAATCTGTTAGACCTCCGGCATGACGCAAAAGCCACTCGTCATCCCCCCGCCCCCCGCCCCCCCAGGCTGAGAAGTTTGTGTCACCTTAAGCAACAAGCTGAGATCTCCTGGCTTTGCGTTCTTACCCATGGCATTTCTGGCCTTAATTTGGGCTTGTTGCCGTTTCCCCCAATTCACTGCAATAGCGCCATTTCTCAGAAACCAGCCACCTCCATCATTTTAAGGGCATGACCTTTCAGAGAACAGAACTGTCTGCTGCCTCTAGCTGTTTTGTCGCATTGGTCGTGGTAGCAGGGGGGCCTTATTTCGGGCACTTGAATGCTGTTAAGTTTTATTAACACTGACAACGGCTCTTCCTGTTCCACTGCTGCACAGTGACTCAGCAGAAGGGCTTTGGGAGCACGCCCGGTAGAAGACTCTGAGGTTAGTTCTTCTGTGCGCCTCATATGAACTTTTCTCCATGGAAGTGAGAGACAGGCAAGCAGATCTAGCTGTGGTTGGGGGCTTCTCTGTTAGCACATATGTGCATAAAGAAAAGCTTGTTGTTGTTCAGTTGCACAGTCGAGTCTGTCTCTTCGCGACCCTATGGACCACATCATGCCAGGCCCTCCCGTCATTCTCTGGAGTCTGCTTAATTTCTGGTTCATTGCCTCGATAACACTGTCTAACCATCTCATCCCTTCTTCTTTTATCTTCAGTTTTTCCCAGCATCAGGGTCTTCTCCAGTGAGTGCTCCCTTCTCATTTGGTGGGCAAACTATTTGAGCTTCAGCTTCAGTATCTGACCTTCCAGGGAACAGTCAGGGTTGATTTCTTTTAGGATTGCCTGATTTGATCTCCTTGCAGTCCAAAGGACTCTCATCTTCTCCAACTCCATAATGCAAAAGAATCTATTCTTTGGCGCTCAGCCTTCCTTATGGGCCAACTCTCGCAGCCATACCATTGCTTTCACCGTACGGACTTTTGTTGGCAGGGTGATGTCTCTACTTTTTATTATGCTGCCTAGGTTTGTCATAGCTTTTCTCCCAAGGAGCAGAGGTCTTTTAATTTCATGACTGCTGTCAATGTCTGCAGTGATTTTTGATCCCAGGAACGTGAAGTCTGTCACTGCTTCCACGACTTCCCCTTCTATTTGCCAAGGAGTGATGGGGCCGATTGCCATGATCTTAGTTTTTTTGATGTTGAGCTTCAAGCCTACTTTTGCACTCTCCTCTTTCACTTTGAGCAAGAGGCTCTTTAGGTCCTCTTCACTTTCTGCCATTAGAGCGGTATCATCTGAGGTTGTTGATGTTTTTTCCGGCAGTCTTAATTCCGGCTTGTGATTCATCCAGGCTGGTATTTCATATGATGTACTCTGCATATAAATTAAATAAGCAAGGTGACAGTATACATCCTTGTACTCCTTTTCCTATGCTTTTGCAGAAACCCAGCTTGTACTTCTGGCAGTTCTCTATCCACGTACTGCTGAAGCCTAGCTTGTAGGATCTTGAGCATGACCTTGCTAGTGTGTGAAATGAGTGCAATTGTGCGATAGTTTGAACATTCCTTGGCATTGCCCTTCTTTGGGATTGGAATGTAAACTGACCTTTTCCAATCCTGTGGCCACTGTTGCATTTTCCAAATTTGCTGGCATATGGAGTACAGCACTTTAACAACATCATCTTTTAAGACTTTGAATAGCTCAGCTGGGATACCATCACCTCCACTAGCTTTGTTGTTAGTAATGCTTTCTAAGGCCCATTTGACTTCGCATTCCAGGATGTCTGGCTCAAGGCCAGTGATTACACTGTTGTGGTTGTCAAGGACATTTAGGTTCTTCTTGTATAGTTCTTCTGTATTCTTCCCATCTCTTCCTGATCTCTTGTGCTTCTGTTAGGTCCCTACCATTTTTGTATTTCATCATGGCCAGCTTTGCATGGAACGTTCCCTTGATTTCTCCAGTTTTCTTGAAGAGATCTCTAGTCCTTCCCATTCTGTTGTTTTCCTCAATTACATTGCATTGTTAATTCAGGAAAGCCTCCTTATCTCTTTTTGCTGTTCTCTGGAAAATCTGCATTCAGTTGAGTAAAGCTTTCCTTTTCGCCTTTGCCTTTCGCTTTCCTTCTTTCCTCTGCTATTTGTAACGCCTCATCAGACAGCTACTTTGCTTTCTTGCATTTCTTTTTCTTTGGGATGGTGCTGTTTGCTGCCTCCTGTACAGTGTCACAAACCTCCATCCGTAGTTCTTCAGGCACTCTGTCTATCAAATCTAGTCCCTTAAACCTATTCTTCACCTCCACTGTATATTCATCAAGGATGTAATCTAGGTCAAACCTGAATGGTCTAGTGATTTTCCCGACTTTCTTCCATTTAAGCCTGAATTTTGCAATGAGTAGCTCATGATCTGAGCCACAGTCAGCTCCAGGTCTTGTTTTTACTGACTGCATAGAGCTTCTCCATCTTTGACTGCAAATGATATAATCAATCTGATTTCGGTGTTGTTGGGCTTGTGCATTCAAAGAAAGTTTTAATGTTCTGATAGAACAGGACTTATTCATCGCCTTATTCTGGTTACAGGGTTGGAGGTGCATTGTGCTGAAACTCATAAGCCAGGGTGACATCTAGTGGTTCAGATACTTTTGCTCTTCTCAGTGGGCAGGCGCTTACTGACGCTCCTTTTCATGTCCTGAGACTTCATTGAAGCTTTGTTTGCATTTAGCCGGCACTGCGTTGTCTGTTGTTTACCACTAGGGGCACACTGGCCTTCTGACTGGCAAGCACGCTATATGTATGTGATGTGCCGAGGTGCTTCTGCCTGCTTGGCTCGTCTGTCCTTCCTGCTGATTCTGGTTAGGATGCCAGCTTAGCAAAAGACTGCCCCTTTGTGCCAAAGCTGCCACCTCCAGAAGTCAGTGTTTCCTAACCCGGCATTGTCAGGCCAGGAAATACCACATCATAGGTTTCCACCTGTGTATTAATCAGAGCTCTCATGTTGTCAGGATGGCTCATGCCAATCTGGATAGGCGGAGCTGATTTATTATGTGCGCGTTTGCTAAAGCAGGTGGCGAGTGGCAGCACATGGGTGTGGAATTCTTCCCTCTCTGGCTTGTGAGGTTGACTTTTGCTTCCACTGCCCCCTCTCCCCATTCAGAAAAAGGAAATGTCGTAAAGGTACAGGAACTTAGCAATACTGTGTAAAACTCTCCTCACATCTGGTGGTGTGAAACCCACCTGGTCCGTGGGGAACGGGACGGGGATCATGCCTGTCGGTTCAGAGAATGGCTCCCGTGCCTGCATTGCCACAAAGCAGGCATTCCAGAGATGCCATGGGTGATGTGGGATTTGGCCAGGGGGACAGCTGGTGGCTCCATTCTGCCGCTTTTGGAGGGGTTTTTTTTTGGCCTGGGTTTTGTGGCTGGAACAGCAGCATAGTGTCCATGCTGATCTTCTGATCCCCAACGTTCTCTTTGGGTAGGACTCCCCACCCTATTGGGTGGTTCCTTGAAGCATCGTTGTGCCTTAATGTCAGCTAGTGGAGATGGGGAAGAGGACCTGGGTCAGCTTATTCTGGACCTGGCTCACTGACAGAGCCACCTACTTGGGATGTAGAAGATCCCAGGTTCCATCCCTGCCATCTCCAGTCGAAAGGACCAGGCCATAGGGGATGTGAACGAGCCTGAGATCCTGCTGCTGCCAGTCTGGGTGGAGAATACTGACCTTCATGGTCTGATCCAGAATAAAGCTGCTTCGTACGACGGCAGCTTGGAGCCTGGCATGGCTCTGTGCCTTGTCAGTAAAATTGCCAGTGTCTGTTGACGCAGGGCTCTTTTTGTAGCAGGAACTCCTTTGCATATTAGGTGACACACCCCCTGATGTAGCCAATCCTCCAAGAGCTTACAGAGCTCTTCTTACAGGGGCTACTGTAAGCTCTCGGAGGATTGGCTACATTAGGGGTGCGGCATCATTGTAAGGTCTGTTGAGCATCCTTGTAAGGTTTTTGGCACCTTGAAGCTTTCCTTTGGCACCTTGAAGCTTTCCTTTGGAACAAGGCTTTCTTCTTTGAGGATGCGGAGATGTGTATACTTCCGGAAACCTTGTTGTTGTGTCCCTTTCATGCAAGCTTCCTGTTGGGAGTGTTTCCACAAACCTCTAGTGCCTCCACTGGCCTACACCCAACCGTTTCTCTGGTTGAAGCAAAATTTGCCAAAGCCTCACACACAAGCCCTTTGTGTCCTCCCCTTTAATACTATGGAACCCTTCAGATGTGATGGTAGCTGATGCCCATTGATGACTTCTGCAGCGGAGGAAGGTCGCAGTGGGTAGTTGTGGCCCCTTTCTTGGAATGCCGGTGTCATTGCTGCTGGAAATATACTGTGACTGCAGCTCAGAAGTCCTCCACGAGCTGTCCTGTGTCCTCCTCACCCAGTTGCTACCTTAGAAAGGAAGAAACCCTCTTCTAGAGCCCTGGTCCTCCTCCCTGAGGGCCGGCCCCACACATCACAGCACAACCCCCTAGGCCATCTCTCCCTGATGTCACTCTGTCTATCACGTGTCTCCACGCCAGTGGCAGCTGCCATTGTGGAGGAGGGGAAGGGAGACATCACGTTTCTTGGGAGGACCAGAACACGAAGACAACCATTTTTGGTGGACATCCTGTGTTGGACAGAACACGTTTGCTTGGTCTTGAGTCAGCCAGCCAAGCCTTGTGATCAAGCGAGGATTCCTGTGGATACGAAACTCCGGTGTGGTGGTTGCGGATGGAAAAGTCCCATTCCACCCTTCTTGCCACACACTTGTTCAAAATCTGGAAATGTTGGAATTCTGGAAAATGTTGTTTCATGTCGTCCCATCCAACTGTCTTGTTTGACATGTTCACTAACGAAGCAGGAGCTCTGGGAATTGATCAGGAGGTTGTTTCAGACAATACGTTCACTGTTTGCTGGGAGAACACCCAGGAAATAGGAGGGGTGGAGTAGAGGAGGCCACACTCAGTTTCATGTGCTGCGTTTGCAGCTCTAACAGCCATTTGAAAAACTTCCCAAGTGCCTGTGCCATGTGGCTTAATCCAAACATTGCTCCATAAGTGTCGCCAGTCAGTGCCTTAGGTAAACGACTGGGTTTCTTGCACTCCAGAATCTAGTGTTAAGTTGCTGCCTTAACAGGCTTTAATGGCTTCTAATGTCCTGGCCCCACTGGAGGACCTCCTGATGGCACTGGTATTTCTGGCCACTGTGTGACACAGAGCGTTGGATTGGGTGGGCCTTTGGCCTGATCCAACATTGGCATCTCTTATGTTCTTATGCCTGAAATCAGGATCCAAAGAACCACACAGCTAGCAACGTGTACCCAGCTGGGGCTCCACACTTGTTTCTTGTCTACCCAATCTCCATTCCGTACCACAAATTGCTTTTGGCTGTCAAGGAAAGGCAGGGGGCTGTCAAAAGCTGTTGGTGGTGTGGCGTAAGGGCTGTATTCGAATCAGAAAATAAAAATCTCAGTGGGCCTATTCAAGCTGGGCATTTCTGAGGCAGTTCTCTTGTGGCCCTTTCTTATCGCCCAGGGAAATGCTGATCACCACTTCGGGGTCAGGAAGCAATTGTTCTCCAGGTCGGTTTGGCCAGGGATCCTGGAGGGTCTGGGGGGATTTTGCCCTGTTCTGGGCTTAGAGCAGGGGTCGGTGGGGGGTGGGAGGTATTTGTGAATTTCCTGCATTGTGCAGGGGGTTGGACTAGATGACCCTGGAGGTCCCTTCCAACTCTATGATTCTAATCTTGAATCTTACATCTGTTGTTTCTTAGCAGAGACATTTCAAAGAATGTGAAACACAGGAATTTGAAGTCTGTTTTAAACATTCAGGGTGCGACCTGGACAGCCCTCCAGGAGTGAAAGATCCATCGCTTCTCGCCACTTTTCCCCATTATGCTCCCTCTCATGTGCCTTGGTGCCATATGGTGAAAGGTTGGATACAAATGTCTTAAATTGGTGGCTTTCAGTTTTTCTACCTGCTGGGTGCCTTTTCCAGGTCATCTTGAGAGGACACCCTGCACGTCCACGAGAAACCGCAGCGCCTGTGGAGGTTTCTGTGGGTACGTTTTAGGACATGCCTTCAGCAAGGGGTGTTAGCCAGGCCTGTCGAGCTTTTTCTTTACATGTGAGTTAGCCTGAGCACGGACCCAAACATCTGGCTACAGGATGTGGGAGGGAACCCAGGGACCTCCGGTTTAAAACTGTTTTGGTAGATGTTGCAAAAGGTTTCCAGCTGAGACCGTGGAGAGCCTCTGTCAGTCAGGGCGGGCATCTCAGACCTTAATGGGCCAAGGAGCTGACTCAGTAGAAGGCGGTTTCACATGAGTAGACCTCCTGAGGGAAACGTTTGGCTACTACTGATTGGTTTGGAAGCCGCAGGTTTATATTAAGGTTAAGTTCCAACTAGTGACAGGCTGCTGTTCTACTTATGCTGCACAAAGGTGACCTTTGAACCATGGACCACCCCGTTCTGGCGTCCTCCTGTCCTTTGGATTTTTCTGTTATGACCAAACTCTGCCTTTTGGAAGCCTTCCAGTCTGCAGGTTTTGAAGAACTCGCCATGGGTTTGTGAACATATTTATTTTCTCCCCTCTCACAATGGGCTTTTTCACATGGGTTTTTTGGGTGGCAGTGGGGGTCAGTTCTCACCCCATACTGCTTCGGTTTATCTCCTGATTTCTCCACACATTTTTGTGCCTTTCGTTTTCACGGTTTTTTTCACCTTTACCCCGGTGTTTTTCTGGAAGCCGATTCTGAGTTGCCTTTTTCCTCATGCATGATGTTTCTGTTGGTTTTCTTTGTCCCATCGACTCCCACCCACTTCCAGCCCATGTTTCAACGACTGGACTGTCATGGTCAAACCACTCCCTCTCCTCCCTCATCCCAAAGATGAGTGTTTTCAGATTTTTTTTAATGGCACTAAAATATCACTCGAGTATTGTAACAATAGGCTCAGGAAGTTCTCGTCATTCCTAGCTTTTTAAAAAAGTGAGTCTCTAGTCTTTTTCCTTGCAAGAGATATGCCTTTTTCCTCATATCTCCAAGAGGGAAGAAGCTAGAGACTTCCTTTTTAAAAATGGAAGCCAGGAATTCAGAGAACCTGCAGAGCTTATTGTTACAACGCTCTAGCAGTATATCAATATTTTAGTGCCTTTTAAAAAGGGTGTGTGTGTCTAGTCTTTTTCCTTGCAAGAGATATGCCTTTTTCCTCATATCTCCAAGAGGGAAGAAACTAGAGACTTCCTTTTTAAAAATGGAAGCCAGGAATTCAGAGAACCTGCAGAGCTTATTGTTACAACGCTCTAGCAGTATACAAATATTTAGTGCCTTTTTAAAAGGGGGGGGGGTGCTGTGATGCCACCAGTGACAACAGTACTAATTAGTCCTAATTATTTAAAGCATATGCAGAAGAAAATAAACTGACTCCACAACTGTGAAAATGCAGAGGGAAGGCAGATGTGCGGAAGAACCATGCCAAAAGCAATTCCAGTGTTTGTAGATCAACTGTCAAGAAAATCAGGAGTAAGGTGAGCGTACGGAAAAGCCCTGTGTCCAAAGTATCCATGGCTGTAAAAATTTTCTTTGGTGCCTCTCCCAACTTTTTTTTTTGGGGACACTATGGAATCTCTGTTTCTAGGGTGTGATTTGATTCATGTCAATTAACCTGTAATGTTGAAATTGGTATATAGAATTATTTATTTTGTATATTCCGTCCGTTCAAATTTGTATGTGTATCCTGTTTATTCAATAAAATGTTGTCTCTCACTCATTGGTTCGTGGAATGTTTTCAGCTGGTTGGGTGTGTTTGTGACAACTTGTTAATGACATGAATCATGGCAGCTTTGTCTTCAGGTTGAAGGTGTTAATGTACATTTTGGGGGAATTCCAAGCATGCTTTATGAAAACATCTGGGAGCAGAGTAGGGGTGTGCAAGAAAAAAAATCGGTATTATTCAGGTTTAGGTATATCAGTATTTCCCAATATTCTTGAATCCCAATATCAGTATGATATTAGGATCCAGGAAATTGGGATTGCTGAAATTTTTTTTGCTCCATTATACCCTTTGGTGACCATTCTTCATAGGCTGGAATGGAGAATTGATCCAAGGGTATCTGGGGCTCTGGGGGGCTATTTGTTGAGATAAAGGCACCAAATTTGCAGGATTGTTGCTGGTACCTCTCCTCAAAACCCCCCCCCCCCCCCAAGTTTCAAAAAGATTGGACCAGGGAGTCCAATTCTGTGAGCCCCAAAAGAAGGTGTCCCCATCCTCCGTTATTTCCAATGGAGGAAGAGAAAGCCGTTTAAAGGGAACACAGAAGGTGGGTGAGATCGCCGCTTTGGAGTCAACTCGCATGTGGTACAGCTTGTATTACATTGCAGCATGCTGCAAGAGGAACCTACCAGCCATTAGGTATAGTTGAGCCTGAATAAAAGCCGATTCTTTTGTCTTTTTTGGGGGGGCTCAGCTATATAGGTAGCCTGATTAGATTTTCTAATCTGTATTTGGCTGAATATTTGGCTCAGTTTATACTGCACGCACATCCATAGAGCAGAGCAACAGTTTCTAACCTAGGGCCCAGTTTTCTCATCACCTCTTGGTATTTCTGTAGTTTGCTCTTACAGGGTGAAATTTTTACAGAACACCGAATAAGAATATTTAAACAGGAAGCTGGTGGCTCAAGCGGTTAAGATGCTGAACTGCTGGCTGTGGAAGGTCAGTAGTTCAGCAGTTCGAGACCCGGGTCCCGCATGATGGAGTGAGCTCCCGTCTCTAGTTCCAGCTCCTGCCAACCTAGCAGTTCGAAAGCAAGAAATTGCAAGTAGATAAATAGGTACCACTTTGGTGGGAAGGTAACAGCGTTCCGTGCGCCTTGGTATTTAGTCATGCCGGCCACATGACCACGGAAACGTCTTCGGACAGCGCTGGTTCTTTGGCTTTGAAACGGAGATGAGCACCGCAACCCTAGAGTCGGATTCAACTGGCTTTCGAGCAAGGGAACCTTTACCTTTACCATCAGATGAAATACATGTAGTTAGTCTTTGAAGTACCACTGGGCTTTTGGTTTAGTTTTGTTTCGGCAGACTAACATGGCTAGAAAGCTAGAATTATTTGAATAGAATACTGTCCATGTTTGCCTTGTGAAACCTGGAACAAAGAGGCTTACTGGTTTATACAATGTGAATGTGTTCTATTGTATGTTTACTGACTGGACAAGATAGCCCAAATGTGCGTGACAGGTTTGCAGGATGTCTCTAAAGGTCTTGCTGTACTTCATGGAGATTGGATTCATTCCTTGATTCCCACTGTCAGCTGCAAAATGCTACAGCAGCTGGAACTAAGTTTTGAACTGGGTTGTGGGCAACTGAATAAACCCCCTGGAATTGTGTGCCAAAGAGGACAAATCAACACTGCACAGAGTCCTCATTTTTTTTATTTCTTTCCAGTGAAAGGCTTGTCTGCTCGCTTTGCATTTCTTCTGAGTACAGATGTGCTGCTGATCTTCTCTACCTTTCCTAAACAGTAATAGTCTTGACACCTTTATTCTTGCTTTGAATTCCGCAGGGATGTGATCAGTTTCTTGCAATGACTTGTTCGATCCAGCTGCGGAATTTGGAGATGCGGGTGTAGACAGCGGGAGTCCGGACATTGCAGTTGGTGGTGCCCCAGGAGACTATCCCAATCAGATTCCAGACTGAGCCTTTCATGCACACGAGAGGGCCCCCAGAGTCACCCTAGAGAGAGAAGAAGAAGGCATTTCCCTTAAACTTAGTTAGGAGAGTCCTTACAAGCTGCCAGATGCATTCCTTTCTCATGTACTGGTATCTTAAGCCTTCTGGGTAAGATAATGAGCTGGAACCTAGTGGGTTGTTGATTTCTCACATTTATCTTCCCCTCCATGGAAATGGAAACTTAGGCAGATTGTGAACTTAGGCAGATCATGAGAGGGAGGGCAGGAAGGGTTGCATCAGTGCTTAGTTCTTGTGGCCCTTTCTTACACGCACAGGGAAATGCTGATTGCCACTTTGGGGTCAGGAAGCAATTTTTCTCCAGGCCAGTTTGGCTGAGGATCTTGGAGGCTTTTTGCCATCTTCTGGGCACAGAGAAGGGGTCACTGGGGGGGGGAGGTATTTGTGAATTTCCTGCGTTGTGCATGGGGGTTGGACTAGATGATCCTGGAGGTTCCTTCCAACTCTGTGATTCTATGAACAGAAGCTGGTATCCAAGGGAATTTACTCCCGTTTCATGCTCACAGCCCTGTGGGCTTTGCGTATGTGGTTACACCCATGGGAGGGGAGCACAAGAAATGCATCCATGGCAGCAGCAAATGGCGTCGATACACACCTGTTCCTCAGCCACTCAGAAGGACTGGAAACATTTGCGGAGGAGAAGCTATTAGCCATAACAGCTAAACGGAACCTCCATATTCAGAGGCATCCTTCCACTTGACTATGGGAATGGCGGTTGCCATCATTTGCTGGTTGGGAGCTCCCAACTAGCGACTGTTAGACATACAATGCTGTGTCAGGTGGACCTTTTGATCAAATAGAAGCAATGCTCCTTCTAAGCTGTGGAGTCTTGTGAGCAATGTTCCCTCTAAGCTGTGGTGTCCGTGAGCAAAAATTCTACTTTGTGAGCTACTGGCATTAAAGTTGTGAGCAGGCGATTTGGCTGCTGCATAAATTCGTTTGCTTTGGAGCCATCCTTCCTGAGCTAAGGCACAAATGTGTGAGCTGGAGGCTAAAGAACTGTGAGCTAACTCACACTAACTCAACTTAGAGGGAACACTGCTTGTGAGCAAAAATTCTACTTTGTGAGCTTACTGGCATTAAAGTTGTGAACGAGCGATTTGGCCGCTGCATAAATCAGTTTGCTCTGGAGCCATCCTTCCTGAGCGAAGACAAAAATGGGTGAGTCAGAGGCTAAAAAACCGTGAGCCAGCTCACACTAACTCAGCTTAGAGGGGAGACTGAATAGAAGCCCTGCGTAACCCTTAAGCCTGTGTAAATGGGTGTCACAGTGATCATCGCGACCCTATTGCACCATTGGGTCACCAAGAGGGCTTCTTTGAAGAAGAGTGAAAGCTGCTGGGAAAGGGGCCTCCAAAGGTCACAGGCTTGGCACATCTGCCTCGGGATTTCCCATGTGCTCAGTCCAATATCTCAGGAGAACGGGAAGTGTGCAAAGCCGCGGTTGAGAACGGAAGGTGTGTTGCAAAACCGGATTTCCTGTATCGTCCCCATATCCTTGGGGAACCTGCCTGCAATTCTTCATCTCTGCCATGGTGAGGGAGGAGTGTGTGGGGGCTGCATCGCAGGGCCAAGGCAAATGTGCTCCTCCCTCCCTCTTCCCTTTGCCCCACTGTCACCACCACGTGGCCTTGGGAGAAGACAGCCTTGAGCAGAGTGCCTTCCTCTTTGCACAGTGCCTGCCCTCCTCTGATTACAGTCACCCCCTTACCTGGCAGGAGGAGGCACCGGCGCCCCCGGCGCATACCATGGCACCGGTGATGCGATTGCCCCAGTGTTGCTGGCATTGGCTGACCGTCACCAGGGGGAGAGCCACCTGCTGTAACTTGGCTGCTGGATTATTTACTGGGGAAACAACGAACAAATCTCAGGCAGCGAAAGGACAGCCTGATCCAAGAGAGAGGCCCCCCACGCCCTCACCTGTCCTGTTACCATCTCTGTGCTATCAGAAGTACCCTTGGTGAGATTTCCCCCTCTTCCCTCCCTCCCAGACCCTCATCTGCAGCTGCTGGACCCATCTGTCCCAGGTAGATTGCACAGATGCCAATTCTTCTGCATTCCGACAGACCGCTCCGAACGCAGTGCACAGAGCCTGGCTTTTCTTTCCCTGCTGGGCTGTTTTCAAGCCTGACCTCAGCCCAGCTGCCCTACGTACCGACGCCACTAGTCCGTCCCCAGCCAGTGGTGACACATTTCAGCCCTTCAGGAAGCGTCTCTGTGGCTGAAGCCAGGCAGACGGGAGAGACGCGGGAATTCAGCTGGGCAGGGGAGGACAGCTTCAGCAGGGTGATATCGTTGTTGAGGGTTCTGGAATCCCAGGAGGGGTGGGTGATGGCCTGGAAAACACGAGTAAAAAAAAATCAAGAGGTTAAGTAGTATGTGCTTAAGGATCACAAAGGTCTCCTCCTTGGTCTGCCTTTGGACCCTCATGAGACTTGTAAACGGGCCAAAGCAGCGCATGCAATATTTGGCTTGGAAGTGGATGAGGCCAGCCATGCCCCGATGATAGACATGCTTAAAGGGAAGGGCTGTGGCTGGATGCTAGTGCAAGTGCTTGGCATACAGAGAGTTCCAGGTTCAATCCCCAGCACCTCTAGTTTTTCCTTAAAGGATCAGATCACAGGGGATGTGAAAGACCTCTACCTGAGTCCCTGGAGGGTTGCTGCCAGTCTAAGTAGACAATACTGACTTTGATGGACCAATTGTCTGGTTCAGTATAAGGCCACTTCATGTATTAATTGCCAGGGCCTCATGTCACTGTCCTCCATGCCTTAGTGAACTCCAGCCTAGACTACTGCAATACATTCTTTGTGACACTGCTCCTGGATCCAGGGCTATTTTTGGGCAGGAACGCACAGGAACGGAGTTCCGGCTGACTCCCAAATTGGCCACACCCAGCAGGAACTCATTAGCATAACAGGCCACACCCAACAGCAGGAACTCATTAGGATTGGCTACATTAGGGGTGTGTGGCCTAACATGCAAAGGAGTTCCTGCTCCAAAAAAAGGCCCTGGGTTTTGACAACAAACAAGGTAGACAGAATAAAAAGCAAAAGGTGGGTGTGGCTGGATGACCACACTTCTGGTAACATGGGGTGTGGTCTAATATGCTAATGAGATGTGTGCTGTCATGGGTGTGGCATAATATGCTAATGAGTTCCTGCTGTTGGGTATGGCTTGTTATGCTAATGAGTTCCTGCTGGGCTTTTTCTACAAAAAGAGCCCTGCTGGATACAATTCAGAAAGTCCAACTGATGCAGAATAACACAACCGGACCGTCACCTGGTGTTGTAAGGTGGGTTAATGCTGGTTCTCTCTCTACTTTCAGGGCCAAGTTCAAGACAGTCTCTAGGCTTATAAAGTCCTAAACCTTCTTTAAAAGCATCCATTCCCATAGAAGCTTCCCTGTAGTTTTAAAACAGAGAGGCCTTACTTCAAAAGTTCCATCTCACAAGAAATCTGTGGTGTACAGCAAGGCCTTCTTGGTGGGTGCCTCAGAGCTCTAGAAGGTCCTCCCCATGAGACGTTTGTTTGACTCCATCTATTCAGGTGTTCTAAAGGGTAGCCAATGTATTCTGGTATCCTTTTGCCTTTTAACTCTAGTTTACGTGCTTTCTGATTGTCTTATATAAATACATTTTCCTTGAATATTCCATCATGATACTTTGTTTAAAAACTTATAGACATTGCCAAAATAAGTGCCATGACATGATGTAATTATCTCTCACCTTGGCTATCGCCTTCACCTGGACTGCCTCTGCATTGGAGCTTCGGTCGTATTCTCCAAGAACAACATAATTTGAGCTGGGGCTGGAGAAAGAAAGAGAGAATCTCTCAGGAGAAGAGATTGGGTTTATACCCTGCCCTTCACTACCCGAAGGAGTCTCAGAGCGGCTTACAATCTCCTTTCCCTTCCATTCCCCACAACAGACACCCTGTGAGGTAGGTGGGGCTGAGAGAGCTCTCTTGAGAACTGCCCTTGAGAGAACAGCTCTGAGAGAACTTCTGACTGTCCCAAGGTCATTCCAGCAGCTGCATGTGGAGGAGTGGGGAATCAAACCCGGTTCTCCCGGATTAGAGTCCATGCTCTCAACCCCTACACCAAACTGCCTCTCTTCTCCTTACACCCCCAATTTGCTATTATATGTCTCTCTGAAACTGCACACTTTCTGATAAACCTGAGGCCTTTTTAGGCAGAAAGGAACGTGGCTGAAGGTAGTCTTGGTACTGAATATTATTCATTCACAGGAATCAGTATGTTATCTTTTGACTCAGTTTTGAAGGTGAAGGAGCTCTGCGGTGCTGTGCTGCTTGAAGTTCATCCCAAGAATGCCAACTCTTCTATGGGAATCTGCTTGTCCTAAAACCATTGAGAAATACCTGTTGGCTTCCTTCTCTGAAATGTATCAGTTTCCCTTTCCTGTTCCAGGTGGGTTTAAGTCTCCAGCTATGGAAAAGAGCTTTTGGTTACTCACAGCGCATTGTCAAGGAAATCAAGAGTTCTTCTCACCTTGGGTTACAGTGAGCAGCGGTGACGACCCAGTTCTCATTGATCAAGGAACCTCCACAGAAATGGGCACCGGACCTCGTCTGGAAAGAAAGAGTGAAAGAAAGGGGGAAGGAGATGCTTATGAACTAAAACAATAGATGCTAAGTTTGGAACAGACATTAACTGGTTTGTTCAGTTTCTACAAACAACCCAGGTGACATCTCTGCCAACCAGTTGCAATCCAGAACTTTGATTCTTTAAAAATTATTTTAAACAGGTAATTAGGAAATTAATATCATGAAAACTATAAGAAAAAATTAATGAGTATACGCTTTGGATACAAAGAGAAAAGCAGTCATTCCCTCTTCCCATCAGGAATTAGAATTGACTAATGATTGTTTCAGGAGTGCTGAGAAGAAACAATGAGTAGGAGCAAAATTGAAAAGAACAGTAGTAGGGAGAAGTAGGTCCTTTCCTGGACTGGGATTTCCAAGTAAGAGTATAGTAGAAATTCGCCCATGGGCATGGGTTTTGCCAGATTTTATGCTATGTTAGTAGAGTGCTACGTTAAACTCAGTGTCGACCTACTACTTTAGTTCAGACTACACTGTGTGGATGCATTAAAGGTAAAGGTAAAGGTAAAGGTTCCCTTGCTCGAAAGCCAGTCGAATCCGACTGTAGGGTTGCGGTGCTCATTTCCGTTTCAAAGCCGAAGAGCCAGCGCTGTCTGAAGACGTTTCCGTGGTCATGTGGCAGGCATGACTAAACACGAAGTCGCATGGAACGCTGTTCCCTTCCCACCGAAGTGGTACCTATTTATCTACTTGCAATTTCTTGCTTTCGAACTGCTAGGTTAGCAGGAGCTGGAACTAGAGATGGGAGCTCACTCCGTCTTGCAGCACCCGGGTCTCGAACTGCTGAACTACTGACCTTCCACAGCCTGCAGTTCAGCGTCTTAACCACTTGAGCCACCGCAGTGGATGCATTAGTGGCATGGAAATATTGTTTCTTCAGTGCCACAGTATAGGCTTTTAAGTGAAGGCATTGCTTCTTAACGTCACAACTAATGGGTGAAGACCATGTGCCTTATGTGTTAACTTTCTTCCCTGACCTTTTTTCAGCAGTGGCACAGAGTGTTTGGACTGCTCTTTTGTGGTGTCAAATCAGAACGGAGTAGCGGATGAGGATCTGGGCTGTTTCCACACAGGGATTTTCCCACATGGGGAACTGAGAGCATGCCCCCACTTTAGCTTCCACACCAGACTGCACGCTTTCCAAGTATGGCTTGCAGGGCTTTCCCCTTTAAAAAGACAAAGCAAAGGAAGACCTCCTTCGTTTGATTAAAAGGGGAAGTGGCAGTACAGCTTTGCCTGTGGCCAATCCAGAGTGGGGAGAGATTAGCACATTCGGAATGGCAGGTTTTTAATTTTTGCTTTAATGCCACTCAGCTATTAGGGTAGGAAGGGTGGGATTCTTGCCTGGCTGGTGCTGATGTGACGAGGAGGAAGGGGCGGGGCAGGGACCAATGTTCCCTCTAAGCTCTCCTTCGTTTGATTAAAAGGGGAAGTGGCAGTACAGCTTTGCCTGTGGCCAATCCAGAGTGGGCAGAGATTAGCACATTCAGAATGGCAGGTTTTTAATTTTTGCTTTAATGCCTCTCAGCTATTAGGGTAGGAAGGGTGGGATTCTTGCCTGGCTGATGCTGATCTGACGAGGAGGAAGGGGCAGGGTAGGGACTGGTGTGGAGACACTGGTGTGTGGATCCTGTTCTACCTGCCTCTGACCCACTTGCTGTTGCTTCCACTGCGGGGGGAACAACTTCATGCCCCTTTGTGGAGCCAGCCCTGGGTTCAAATTCCCACTAAGTGTCTCTCCCTAACCTACCTCACAGGGTCGTTAATGAGCTTAAAATGGGGAAGGAGGAGAACCACGCAAGACACCCTGAACTCCCTTGTTCAAAGCATGGAATAAAAATGGGCCTGTAGAGATCTCTTTTAGTTCGGATCCTGAGTCAGCTACCGTCTCCACAGCCCCAAACATTGGCTGTTTCCAGTAATTTCTTAGGAAGTGGGACTTGCAAGATCTCACGATAAGTAGTAAATATACACAGGCGCATCCTGCATGCTTGTTCTAGTGCACTGGCATAAATCCGTGCATGGGTTTTCCATTTGTGTTACCTGGCAATCGTTGACCTCCATCATTCATTTCCCTTTCTGTAAAGCATGTCTAAGAATGATTACCATTCCCTTCACATTCCAGTTATTCTATTATCCCACCTACCCCCTCCAATTAGAGCTTCCAGGTCCCCTCAGGCCACCGGTGGGGGACAGGGAGGTAGGGTTGCCACCTCTAGTCTGGGAAACTCCTGGAGATTTGGGGACAGAGCCTGGGGTGGACAGGGACCTCAGTGGGGTATGATGCCACAGAGTCCACCCTATAAAGCAACCATTTCCTCCAGGGAAACTGACCTCTGTAGTCTGGAGATGAGCTGTAATTCCAGGAGATCCCCAGGCCCCACCTGGAGGCTGACATCCCTACCTCCAGTAGAATTCAAGAATTCGTTTTCTTTTTCGAGAGCTGTGCTTGATTCCATACAGAGCCACCTTTTGCTCTGGAGCTGTGGGCTGCCGATCCTTCATCTCCTTAGGGATCATAAAGTCGTAGGCAGTGTTCCCTCTAAGCTGAGTTAGTGTGAGCTAGCTCACAGTTTTTTAGCTTCTGGCTCACACATTTTTGTCTTAGCTCAGGAAGGATGGCTCCAGAGCAAACTAATTTGTGCAGCAGACAAATCGCTTGCTCACAACTTTAATGCCAGTAACTCACAAAGCAGAATTTTTGCTCGCAGCACTCCACAGCTTAGAGGGAGCATTGCTAGGGAGTAGCTTCGTTAGGACAGTTCAGCATCACAAAGTAGTAAGCCAGCTTTTGAGTTTGCTTCTTTAGGTGAGATGTTAAGCAAAACAAAAATGGGGTGGGGGTGGGGGCGGGAAAACTGGGGCTTGAAGGCTATAGACTGGAAGAATCTGGAAGACGGCATGGAGGGGGTCTGGTGCAGAGTTTCAATTAAGAGGATCGGGTTAGTCTCTTGGCCAAGGCTACCGGGACAGAGCCACACAATGGCTGTTCTCCCTTTGAAAATATAAAGGCTGGCGGTAATTCAGATTCCCTTTCTGGCATTAATTGGAACACATGAGTCCCTCGTCAAGCGGACAGCAGACGTCTTTGTTGGTGGCCCTTGACCCAATTCTTGAAACTCTCTTTTGCTTATGATAGTTTGTGCAGCTTACAGTGCAGTTGTATTAGCGTGTGACCCGTCTCAGCCAAACAGGCAGAGAGGACCAATCCTGCATAGGACTGCAGTTAGGAGACCGGTCATGATGACACATAATAAAAGGCCACTTTGGATGCTCTTCTTAGGAGGACTGAACATGTCCGGCTGCTTTCTGAGCCAGACCTTTGGTCTCAAGGTTGGTATTGCCTACTCTGACCGGCAGTGACTCCCAAGGATCTCAGGCAGAGGTCTTTCACACCGCCTTCCTACCTGATCCTTCTAACTGGAGATGCTGGGGACAGACCTTGGGACCTTCTGTATGCAAAGCAGAGCCAGTTTGGTGTAGTGGTTAAGAGCGCGGACTCTAATCTGGGAAAACCAGGTTTGATTCCCCACTCCTTCACATGCAGCTGCTGGTGAGACCTTGGGTCAGTCACAGTTCTCTCAGAGCTGTTCTCTCAGGAGCAGTCCTCGAGAGAGAGAGAGCTCTCTCAGCCCCACCTACCTCTCAGGGTGTCTGTTGTGGGGTGGGGAAGGGAAAGGAGATAGTAAGTCATACTGAGACTCCGAGTAAAGGGCAGGGTATAAATCCAATCTCTTCTCTTCTTCTTCTCTACCACTGACCCACACTTCCTCCCCTAACCTGCCAATTCCAATGCCTAGAAGATCCATGTAGCTGCAAGAGGTTAAGCAGGTACTGCTACTACTGCCTGCTTCCCACGTGCTCCGGGGTCCGTCCCCCTCCTCTTACTGTGGCTCTAGGTAAGCAATGCAACAGGCAGGAGACAGGTGATGGGGGTACAGGCAGGAGAAGCTACCTCGCCTCGCTCTTTAGTTCCTGGTGCTTTTCTGTATTCAAGACAGGGAAAGATCCCCCCAAAAGATTCCACAGAGTCTTACCTGCAGAGAGACCTGCCAGGGCCATGAGCCTGGGACTGCATTCTGTCCATTGACAATTCGTTCTGTGTCCCTCACTTGGCTAGAGAGACAAAGCGTGTGTGTGTGTGTGTGTGTGTGTGTGTGTGTGTGTGTGTGTGTGTGTGTATACAACTCTGCAGAGCCGGCCGAGGTCCTAGGAGAAGCCAGGCCCATGTTGAGTGCCCAGCTCTCCAGTCACTCCCGGCCCAAGTTTTTGTGGCACAGATAGCATCTGTGCCTGCTGCTCACTCCACATGCATGACAACATGCAAAAATACTACCGAGGGAGGGGGGAGGGCTCTTATTCCAGTGCTGTAATTCCTATCTGTGCTTGCAGTTGGGGCATAAGCTTAATGAGGGCACAAGTTGCACGGAACTGCCTTATACTGAATCAGACCATGGGTCCATCTAGGGTCAGCACTGTCTACTCAGACACACCATGGCTCTTTATAGGCAGAGGTCTTTCACATCACCCCACCCTGTCCTTTTAACAGGAGATGTTGGGGCCTGAACCTGGGACCTTCTGTGTGCCAAGCTGATGCTCTGCCACTAACAGAACAAAAACGAAAAAATGCCAGGTGATAGGTGAATGATTTATTATACCAAGCATCTACGTTCACCTAATGCTGGAACTGTCCACAGCGATTCTTGTGGATAATTCCAGCACTGGGTGAATGTTCTGATTCCCCTTAACAAAGCCTGCGCAGCAAAACATGGAGGGTCTTTGTATAATAAATCATTCATCTGTCATCGGGCATTTCCCCCTTTTTTGTTCTGTTGGCACATTGCTGGGTGCACCCCAGTTTTTCTTCATTTTGCTCTACCACGAAGCCATGGGCCCTTCCCCCAAGATGCCAGCAAGTTCCCAAGGCAAGGATAGGAAGTTACTTTCCCTTTCCTCTGTAATGGAAGGAAATCGTTAAACTTATTTTAATTTTAATGTAATTTTAAATCGTTGTGTGTTTTTTGGAAATGTCTTCCCCCGCCCTGAGCCCTGTTTGCAGGGAAAGGCGGGTTAGAAATCGAATGAAATAAAAGAAGTAAACAAATTGGACAGGATGGCCTGCAGGGAGGGCTGTGTAATCAGGTGTGTTCTGGGTCGCATAGAACTGAAATCATCGCCTCCCCCCTCTATCTTGGGGCCCCATCAGTCACGAGCGAGGGAACAAACCCAGAGGGTGGCTCAGCCCGCAGGCGGAGAACATCTGGCAGGTGCAACTCACCCAAGACTGCGCCAAGGAGAGTGAGGTACACAGCAGCCACCGGTGCCCACAGCAAAGCCATTTCGGTTAGGAGCCCCAGGGAACTACCGATGGCCCCCTGCCACTGACTTTATACTGGCCCAGGGGTTGGCAGCTGCACTCGCTTCCCCCAGACCTTGAGCTGATAATAGCAGCAGGCCAAATTTAGCCTGTGGTGCTGTGTGCAGGTTTCTTTGCCTGTGGGGCTGTGTGCAGGTTTCCTTGGCAGAACCACAGAGCTGGCAACGGCAGCTGCTGCCCCTAACTGCCAAACCTGCAGGGAAACCCACGTTCAGGATTGGTGTCTCTGGCCTGGGCGGAAAATATGCGAGGAAAGAGAGTCCGTGGGTTGGATGCCATGAAAGGTTTCCATGTGTGGCAGTCCATGCTCAAGTGGAGGCGCTCGCTGTCTGTTTGCACGAAGTGACCGTGATTGTATCCCTAGGGTTCTTTCCCCTGTGGACAAGGTGTGGTGCAAAGGGTTTTGATCCCATTTCAAAAACAAATGGGATGAAATCTTCCAAACGGGCTGCTCTTATTTGCACCTTGTGATTTTGCCTTTTAAAAAATACATTAAAGTGCTGTGTGTTGTTGAAGCCTCTGGGTGAGCAGAAATGTGCTCCGTACATTTTCCTTTCCAGTCATGAACTGCTGAATCCAAGCCCTGAATTCCTGGAGAGCCTGATCTTGTCAGATCTCGGAAGCTAAGCAGGGTCAGCCCTGGCTAGTACTTGGAAGGGTGACCTCCAAGGAATACCAGGGACATGACACAGAGGCAGGCCATGGCAAACCACCACTGAAATGTCTCTGACCTTAAAACGAGTCTAGCTCGCCACCTAGTGGTGCATAAAGCCAAAAGAGCTAGAACTTCTGGATGCCAGACAATCTTATTATTCCCTGGCTATACGACACACACTGCCATATAAATTATTGCTGAATCCAAGCCATAGAGTTGCTTTATAAACGTATTTTACAAATGCACCCACAACAGTCATTCTGAAGCCGTGTGTTACTTGCCCTACCAATGTTTGTATCCTTTGTCCACTGGAATGAGGTGGAGTGGTGTTGTGGCTAGAGTGTTGGACTAAGATCTGTGGGACCCAGGTTCGAGTCCTCGTGCTTGCCATGGAAGCTTGTTGGATGACCTTGGAATGGTGCCTCTCTCTTAGCCTGATCCCACCTCTCAGGGTGGCTGTTAGGGTGGCCAGTTCCGGGTTGGGAAATACCTGGAGGTTTTGTGGGTGGAGCCTGGAGAGGGTGGGGCTGTGGGAGGGGAGGGGAGGGGCCTCAGCAGGGTACAGTGCCATGAAGTCCACCCTCCCAAACCACCACTTCCTCCAGGGGAACTGGTCTCTGTCATCTGGAGATCCGTTGTAAAAGCAGGGGGGTCTCCAGGCAGGCCCCACCTGGAGTTTGGCAGCCCTAGTGGTTGTGAGGATAAAATGGAGGAAGGATAAAACAACGTATGCCCCCATGAGAAAGAAAGGGTTTAAAATCTACAAAATCAAATGTTACTGCCCACGCCAGCAAACTGAGAATGCGGCATGGAGTCTCCTGCTGTGCCTTTGCCCATCGACAGAACCTGTTTCCCTTCGTAGAAAAACCGAAGGTGTCAGAGTAGAGATGTAAAATTTCTGGAAATTTTGAAGCTCGGAAAAAAACGGAAATTTTTAGAAACAGTGAAAAATTTCTTTTGTCTTTTCAAGATTGAAAGTCATTCTGTTACTTTAGAAACATAAAATATGACTATGGACATTTTTACTTGGCATGAAATTATCACAACTAGCATATTAAAAATATAGTGTATCCAAACAATTATTACAAACAGAATACCCACCCACATGCAAAAACAAAACTGAAACTTTTTAATTTTCTTCTGACAATTGCACCTCCTAAAGGAAGAAATGCATCTTGTTCTTGCATTGGAGAGTTCAGTTTGTAACCTAGGACTGGCTTCTCCTCAGTGCACAGAAATTAGATCAATCTGATACCACATATATATGTTTTAGAAATTATTTGGAAAATATGTGAACACTTTGTCTTAAAATATTTTATTCATCATGTTAAAATAAAATGTTCCATAATCAATTTTTTTTCCTTTTCTTTTTTCAATTTTTACAATTTTTCAGAAAACAACAAAAAGGCGTCAGGGAAAAAACAGGAAAAAAACATTTCCCTCCCGAATTTTTCCAGTTTTTTCCCGGACCTTCACATCTCTATGTCAGAGTGACCGCTGCTTCTCCCCATAAACCACTTCCAGAGTGGTGGGGGCTATCCCAGGCAGCAAAGAGAACTACATGGGCATTAGGGTTGCCAGGTCTGGGTTGGGAAATACCTGGAGACTTTGGGGGTGGATCCAGGAGAGGGCGGGGTTTGGGGAGGGGAGGGGCCTCACCGTGGTACAATGCCACAGAGTCCACCCTTCAACGCAGCCATTTTCTCCAGGGGAGCTGATCTCTGTCAGCTGGAGATCAGTTGTAAAAGCGGGAGAACTCCAGGCCCCACCTGGAGGCTGGCAACCCTAATGGGCATGGGTCTTTACATGGCTGAGGCTGGGATTTCAAGCACACGTGTCACACCCGGGATGCCTCAAGTCCAATCCCTGGTCTGGTAAAATACATTGTGGGGTAGTAATTGTGCAAAAGCCCATGCTGGCCCGATTGCATCAGACTGCAGAAGCTAAGCAAGGCCAACCTCAGTTAGCACTTGGATGGGAGACCACCAAGGAAGTCCAGGGTTGCTACCCAGAGGCAAGCAATGGCAAACTACTTCTTTTTGTCTCTTGCCTTGGGGATCCTATGGGGTTGCCATAAGTTGGCCTGCAACTGGACGACACTTTACGCACACAGTGGTGCAAGTCTGGTTTAAGCTTTATTGCAAGTGTGGCCTACAGGAAACCAGAATCCCACAGTTTCATTTTAGAAGCTCCTGGGCTGAAGTTTTAGAAGGAGAGGCGAGGAGGCAATGGAGTAACTGGAGAGGGTGCCAGCATGGGAAGGGTTGGGGTGTTCCCTGAAATGTCTCCAAGCGGATCAGGAGGAAGCAGGCCCGTAGCTTCAGTGGGGCCTCTCGGGGCTAGGCCCCCTGAGTTTCTGGCAAGGCCCCACGACTTCCCTTCCAGCCCAGGGCCCACGAGGGGTGGCAGCTGCAGAGAAGGAGCCGGGAATTCCTTTAATTCGATCAGCCAGTGCCCCCTAAGAAATTTAAATGCCCCCCGACTTTAAAAACCCTGGCTACAGGCCTGGGATGAAGGAGTCAGTACAATGATACTCCTCGTTCTCGATCTCCCGGTGGTCTCCTTCCTGGGGTCCACAACTCTTTGCCAAGGTCTCTTGCTCCTTGTTCTTCCCCATGTTTACTTGGTTCAGCTCTTATTCTCTGCAAAGTCATGGGTGGGGGGAGGGGAGGGAGGTCCTGGCTGTGTGCCTCTGAACAGTCGTGTGCTGAATATGTGTGCATATCTCACGGTAGCTCCTTGAGACAGGTGTGCAGCAGACCTTGCTTTCCCAGAGGCCGGCCGGCTGGTGGTGCTTGGAACAAGCAGGTCAATAAGTTTACTTACACGTTTTGCTCACAAACAGATCTGCAGACGATTTAGCCCTGGATCCAAAGGCCAAACTTGGAAGGGGTGAGTGACGGGAAACAGGAGAAAGTAGTACAAAGTAGGCAGCCGTGTTGGTCTGAAGCAACAGAATAAGAAGAAGAGGAGATTGGATTTATACCCCATTGCCCTTCACTTCCCGAAGGAGTCTCAGAGCAGCTTGCCCTCTCCTTTCCCTTCCCTTCCCCCACAACAGACATCCTGTGAGGCAGGTGGGGCTGAGAGAGCTCTTTGAAGACCTACTCTTGACAGAACAGCTCTGAGAGAGCCATGACTGACCCAAGGTCACACCAGCAGCTGCATGTGGAGGAATGGGGAATCAAACCCAGTTTTCCCAGATTAGGGTCCGTGCTCCTAACCACTACTCCTAACCACTACTCCTAACCACTAACTCTTACAAAGTTAGAGTCCAGTGTTACCTTAAAGACCAACAAAGTTTTATTCAAGGTGTAAGCTGTCATGTGCAAGCACACTTCATCAGACAATAAAATGGAATTACAGATCGCCATCGTACATGCAGAGGGTGTAGGGCTGCCAATTCTCCCCGGGGGGCAAATTTCCCCCCACTTTGGAGGCCCGATAATCGGGCCCCGGGGGAAACCCCACCCCGGCGTGCACGTCACCCGGATGTGACGTGATGACGCCGGGCACGCTGGGGGCGGGGCCACAGCCATTTGAGGGGAAAACATAGAGGCCCTGTGGGTAGAGCGCGCCTTCCTTCCCAGCCTGCTCCTCAATTTGGGTTGCCAGGTCCCCGCTGGCCACCAGTAGGGGATTGGGGGGGGGGGTTTGGGTTGCCAGATCCAGGTTGGGAAACTCCTGGAGATTGGGGGATGGAGCCCCGGGGCCGGGGAGGACAGAGACCTCAGTCAGGTCCAGTGCCAAATGGAATTCTGGGAGGTCTCCAGCCACCACCTGAGTCTGGCAACCCTACCAATTCCCCTTTTTTCCACCATCACACTTGCACACGCAGAAAGCGCCTGACTTGACCGTTCTTGTCTGGGCTGACCCCTCAGAAGTCAGGCACTTTGCACCAGTCATTGCACCAGTGAAGTCTGCCTCAGTTCCCCCTGGATTCTATCGATCTTCCCTTCAGAATCACCGCAGCAGTTGCAGAGGGTCAATGAATATTGCTTTCTGCTGCAATCCACCCAGCCACCATTTAACCACCCTCCCAAGGGAGGAAAAGTGGTGACTGGGAACAAAATATTGCACTAGGTTCACATCCAAATCTCCGCTGAGATTGGGGAGAGAAGACAAGAGTAGAAAAGATGGTACAGACTCCCCTCCCACCCCCCAAAAAAAAACTTTTGCAGGGAAACACTAGGGACACTGCATGACACCCCCTCACACAAAACGTCCCCTCCAAACCCACTTCCAAATGTTGGGGGGAAGAGGACTGTATATGTGTGTTTCCTTTGTGTTTCCAGGAAATACACCTGGTGGTAGAAAAGAGCATACAGACATTCAGGGCTGGCAGTTCAAGAGAACAGAGAGAAGTAAGTCACTTAACCAGTTGCTTTTCTTTGGTCTGAGGCTTGCCGTGCAGTTCTAACACTTTCCTAGAAGTAAGCCCAATGAATAGACTTGAGTAGGATTCTGGGTAGACCTACTTAGGCAGCTCTTTCAAAAAAGGAGGAGGGGAAATCGGGCTTGGAGGGTGCAGGCCTTCCAAGCCAGGATCCTTTCAGCAGTGAATAGGAGCTAACGGGTTCATATTATTCATCAAGCGTACAGCCCATTCTCTTGCTTTCCTGGGGAGCCAGACCCTGAACCCAAGATTCATGTATTTTTGTTGCCATGGAGTACTTTGAAGAGTCTGTACCCTCTTCTCTTGGCCCTCTCACCCCAGGAGTAATTAGGTAAACCAAACTAGATAGGTGTCTAGTGTGGTAAGATTCCAACATCTAGTTACTCCCGTGTTGAGAAATGAGACAAAATTCACTCAAAAAATCATCAGCACACCATCTACTGGTTTAAAAAGCAGAAGGGCTCTATTAACTGGGAAGCTGAGGAAAATATCTTCGGACTTTAGTCTGTAACCACCACGCTTTCCAAAAATGTTAGCGTATATTTGGTGGGTCATTTCCCTGAAAAGATTAAGACTGGGGTGAGAAGAGACTGAACAGAATCAGAAGACAGCAGTGCTTCCAATGCGATCCTAAACAGATCTACACCCTTCTAAATTCAGGGATTTCAAGGAATTTGGAAGGATGTAATCTTGTTTAGGATCGCACTGTTACTTAATTTTTAAAAACTTCAAATAATACAGACCTCAAGGACGTAAAAAGAGCAGAATGGTTCTAGTTCGGTATATTTGCTCTTGTTAATATAAAGGTAGAACTACATGGAGCTGCGGTGGCTCAAGCGGTTAAGACGCTGAACTGCAGGCTGTGGAAGGTCAGTAGTTCAGCAGCTCAAGACCCGGGTGCCGCATGACGGAGTGAGCTCCCATCTCTAGTTCCAGCTCCTGCCAACCTAGCCATTCGAAAGCAAGAAATTGCAAGTAGATAAATAGGTACCACTTTGGTGGGAAGGTAACAGCATTCCGTGTGCCTTGGCGTTTAGTCATGCCGGCCACATGACCACGGAAATGTCTTCGGACAGCGCTGGCTCTTTGGCTTTGAAACGGAGATGAGCACCGCAACCCTAGAGTCGGATTCGACTGGCTTTCGAGCAAGGGAACCTTTACCTTTACTTAGAACTACATATGGGTGGCTGAGGCTAGCCTGATCTTGTCAGATCTCTGAAGCTAAGCAGGGTCTGCCCTGGTTAGTATTTGGATGGGAGACTGTCAAAGAAGTCCAAGGTTGCTATGCAGAGCCAGGCAATGGCCAACCACCTCTGTTCATTTCTTGCCTTGAAACCCCAAGGGGGTCCCCCATAAGTTGACTGCAACTTGACTATACATATTCCACCACCAGAACTACAGATGCACACAGTCAAAAACAATTCACAGTGCTGTGTGGACACGGTTTGCACTCTCTTTTTAATGCACATGTGCGTGCAATGAAGCAGTTGTGCCTCTTCCTGTGGAATCAACCCACCTGAAAGCAACAGGAGGAAGCAGTAAGAATGTTTCTGAGTGTATGCCTGTCTGTACCTTGCAAGCGAAACAGATGTGTAAGTCTCACACTGTGTCTGAAAGGCAGGTGGGTGACGGAACTGGCTTTCCCACGGGTTAGGCTGCCTAGCAATACTGGGGGAATGGCAGTTGATTTTGTATGGAGAAGCTTACAAAATGGTCACCCCTTTTCGAAGCTCTGCAGATCCTTGTTCTCTGTACTCCCAATTTAGAAAAAAAAAAACCAGTTCTTACAGTGAAGTGCCACTCAACTATCCAGCACACCAGTGAGGTGTAGCAGTGTTACAATGCTGGACTAGGATCTGGGAGACCCAGGTTCGAATCCCCACTCTGCCATTGAAGCTCACTGGGGACTCTGGGCCAGTCATGCTGCCTCAGCCTAACCCAACTCACGAGGTTGATAGCGTGAGGAGAACATGGTGGAGGAGAGAACAATAGAAGAAGAAGTAGTAGTAGTAGTAGTAGTTTTGTACCCCACCCTTCACTACCCAAAGGAGTGTTGGAGCAGTTTACTATCACCTTCTCTTCCCCTCCCCACAGCAGACACCCTGTGAGGTAGGTGGGGCTGAGAGAGCTATGAGAGAACTGCTCTTGAGAGAACAGCTCTGAGAGAACTGTGACTGGCCCAAGGTCACCCAGCTGACTGCATGTGGAGGTTTGGGGTTCAAACCCGGCTCTCCAGATTAGAGTCCGCCACTCTTAACCACTATACCAAACTGCTTTGGATATACGTTGGGTAGAAAAGCAGTCCCGAAATAAAATGTTTACCTGCCAGTCATGATGTACTTAAGGGTAGAATGGCCCTTTAACAATGGGTATGTTGCGGGTGTGTGCTCCCCTGGTGAGGGGGACGGAGTTGCAGGGAGGGACCTCAGCAGGGATTAAAATACCCTAATATAGGTCCACATTCAGACTGGTTTCCCCCCAGTTGCTTGCAGGCTGGATAAGAGTCCTGGGTGGGCTGGTTTTGGCCCACGGGCCATATGTTTGACTTGTCTGCTCTGAGGCATCACACCCCCACTGAAGTCCCTGCCCTCCCCAGGCTCCACCCCCAAATCTCCAGGAGTTTCCTAAGATGGAGCTGGCAACACTAGACCCCTGTCCTCCTACAGTGTCTGGGGGGACCTGGCAACCCTAGCAGCGTGTCAGTTGGCTGGTAGGTTTAACTTGGTGCAAATGTGACCGTGGTTCAGCTCTGGCATGGAGGCAGGATTTGTGTCCAGAAATCTGAACTGCTGAGTAACAAGCATGGAAGGATGTGGGCTTTACCAGGGGGGTTTACTCACTCCGCACACGTGCATCATGATAGATGTGACCTCGCCCAGAAGAATGTAATCCCCCTGGGCGGACCTGGTTTGAGTTTTAAAAAGGGAAGCTCAATTTGGAATTTTTGCAAAGTCTGTTGAAGCTACGTCATCTGTGAACTCTGCCTCAATACCAGGTCATTTCCTGCTTGGAACAGGAGCTCGGTTTTGCATAGTATTTAAAGAAAGCTCTTTTTATACCACTATTGTCTACTATTTCTTTTCCCCCATCAATTATTTTACTTATGATCTTATTCTCTCTCCTTTTTTTCAATTGCCATGCCAAAAATTTCCCTGGTTTATCTGCCCCTTCAAAAGACTTCTGTTGTAGCCTTTTCAAATTCCAGTAGATTTCTTGGTTCATTAATGTATTCAGTTGTTCCTGCAAAATTTGTTTTTCTCTAATTATTTTCTTTTCCCCCAGCCTTTTCTTCAAGTCGTTCTCTTTTTCTCGATTTTTTCCCAACACTGTAGTCTGCTGCTCCATTCTTTTTTTCTTTTCTTTACTGTTTAAAGAAATTAATAGTCCTCTCATTACTGCTTTACATGTGTCCCATATTGTTTGTATCTCCATTCCTTGAGTCATGTTTATTTGGAAAAACTGTTTGGTTTCTTCGCTAATAATATCCACAATCGCTTGTTGGCAGGGGTCATTTCGTAGAAAAAGAGCTAGGGGAACTCATTAGCATAACTCATTAGCATATGCCACACCCCCTGACATCAGGGGCCCGGCAGTGGACCTGCAAGGCCAGCGGGAGTGCGAGGAAGCCCCGCCAAGGCCCTCCCTGGCCCCAGGCAGGCAGGGGTGGGGAGAGGCGGGGAGGAAGCAACTTACCCTCCCTCTTCTCCTGCCTCCTCCTGGCTGAATGAGGGCTGGAAGCAGGGCGGCCGGAAGCAGGGGGCGGGGCTTCATCATGTGCCCCGCCCCCTGCACCTCACCCGGGGGGACTGCGTTCCCCCGCGTTCCCCCCCGAAATGACCTCTGCTTGTTGGTCCAATAAATCTTCATTCAGTCTCCACCTAGGTTGCTTTCTCCCTTCTTTTGTAATCCATAATATTGGGTTGTGATCAGAATTCATTTGCCCATTTTCTAAATGCTCAGCCTTGTACAAGACACAAATTCAGCCCTCTTCAATGCAGTGAAGATATA
>NW_015167593.1:9572-32325 GCF_001447785.1 Gekko japonicus | reverse complement strand
GGCTTGGAAGCTTGGAAGCTTGGAAGCCGCGCGGGCCTCGGCTCCGTCTCTTTCCGGCTCTCTCCCCCCCTCACCGTCTCCGAGGCACCTCGCACTCTCTCTCTCCCCACCCCCCCGGCTCCCGCGGTGGCGGCGGTGTTGCACTTTCGGGGGGATTTAAACATCCCCCCAAATTTTTTTTCAACTTTTTTTATTTTTGTGCACACGTGGGGACTGGCCCACATGTGCACAAACCTCCCCCGGCCCCCCAGCTGCCCCCGGAGCGCTGATTTAGCGATCCGCACTCCGGGGGCAACTTCGCTATTAGATATATAGATGAATCTCTTTGCAGACCTGGAAAAAAGCCCCGGATCTGCAGAAAAACCTGAACTCTAACAGCAACAACAAAAGAATACATTGGGAGTTAATCCCCTCCCATATCACAGAAGCAATGGCTGTAGCTTTAAGGAATGAATGTCCTCAGTGGCTATTGCTAAGCAACCACACAGTATTGCCAGCCTTCATGCCTTGGCTTCTGTCAATTAAAAGCCCCTGTATTAAAGGTTCTTTCCAGGACAGTGCTAGCCTTTGTGGGAAGACTCATTCGGGCCAGGCCTGGCAGCAGCCACTAGGCAACTTGATACTATGGGACTTGCATGAGTTGCTCAGGCTCAGCTGATTGACACTATTCAACAGCAAAACCAGTTTGGTTAATGGTTAGAGTTTCAGACTAGAATCTTGGAGACCCAGGTTCAAATCCATACTCTGTGATGGAAGCTTGCTGGGTGAACTTGGGCCAGCCCGGAACTCTCAGCCTAACCTACCTCACAGGGTTATTGTGATGATAACATGGAGGACAGAAGAATGGTGTGATCTGCTTTGGGCAACCTCTATGAAGAAGGCAGAGTATAAGAGCAAATTGGAGGGGGGTACAGAGGAAAATGAGGTGGCCCCACGTCCTTGCACGTTCCCCACCATGCAACTGGGCCAGAGCTTTCCCAGGGAGAGGCTAGCAGCGGGAGGGATGGAGGGGAAGCTGAAGATGAAAGTAGGTTAGCAGGTGGATGGGCAGGAGAGAAGGAAGCAGGAGAAGTGGAGAGGCCATGGGGGCCTTCAAGGAAGGAAGAAGAAACAGTGGAGAGGGGAAGATAAGGTCCTCCCTCTGCACATCCTTGTACATGATGTGGGCTAAGCAGACTTGGGTCAGGTGACTATCTGGATGGGGGGCACACATGGGGTGTCACATGTATGCTGCCATGATGGAAGAAAGGCAGGACTTCTGGCAACCCTCATGGGATCTGCAAGGCAAGAGAAGAGCAGAAGTGGTTTGCCATCGCCTGCCTCTGCATAGTGACTCTGCCACTTCCCTGGTTGTCTCCCATCCAAGTACTAACCAGGGCTGACCCTGTTCAGCTTCCAGGCTGTGACAAGCTCAGCCTAGTCTGGGCTATTCAAGCTGCCACAAGGTGGGACAGACAGAAGAAGAAGAGGAGGAGGAGGAGGAGGAGGAGATTGAGATTGGATTTATACCCCACCCTTCACTCGGAGTCTCAGAGCGGCTTACAAACTCCTTTCCCCTCCCCTCCCCACAACAGACACCCCGTGAGGTGGGTGGGGCTGAGAGAGTTCTTTTGAGAACTACTCTTTCAAGGACAGCTCTGACAGAACTATGGCTTGCCCATGGTCATCTGGCAGCTGCAAGTAGAGTGGGGAATCAAACCCGGTTCTCCCAGATTAGAGTCTGCACACTTAACCACTACGCCAAACTGGCTCCCAGCATCTGTCCCGCGTCTCCTCAAGTAATTTCCTGCCTGCATCCCTGCTTCTTTGAGGACGTTTGCAGAGATCATCTCTGCAAAGAACTATGGTTGTAGGCAATGTTCCCTCTAAGCTGAGGTAGTGTGAGCTAGCTCATAGTTTTTTAGCCTCCAGCTCACACATTTTTATCTTAGCTCAGGAAAGATGGCTCCAGAGCAAACTAATTTTATGCAGCAGCCAAACTACCTGCTCACAACTTTAATGCCAGTAGCTCACAAAGTAGAATTTCTGCTCACAGGACTCCACAGCTTAGAGGGAACACTGGTTGTAGGGAAATGCATCTCTGTCTTGGTTCACCACTTGGGTCAATACCCAAGATAGAAGAGGGTCAAGGTGCCTCCTTTGCCAAAACGTTGCTGGTGCTAAAAGGATCTCCTCCCTTTAGACAGGGCACTGTCCAGTGGCATTTCACTTGGGAAATTACCACTTTGCAATGTTCTGGTGCCTAGTCGGCCACTATGCCCGCCCCTCCAAATCCTGCTATCTTGGCAAGTGACTTTTTTAGAATTTAGAGTTCTTTTTTTCTATTTTCCAAGTTCCTAGTTCTGTATCTTAAGGTCATGTAAATTTTTTGCTTTGCTTTGCTTTTCAGAATAAATCTTTTAAAATGTTTCATACTCGTGCCTCCAGGGTATTTCGCACTCCACTACCCATAGTCCCTCTCTGATCAGACTATCTTGGTTGTTCCCCCATTAATACTGGGGCTCCTTTGCTCCTTGTGCAGGAAGATTATAATAGGTATTTTGGTCAACAGAAGAACCAGATTTTCAGGTCATCACATTTGGGATCCTGGGGACCGGTGTTCCCTCTAAGCTGAGTGAGCGTGAGCCAGCTCACAGTTTTTTAGCCTCCAGCTCACACGTTTTTGTCTCAGCTCAGGAAGGAGGGCTCCAGAGCAAACTAATGTACACAGCAGCCAAATCGCTCACTCACAGCTTTAGTAGAATTTTTGCTCACAAGACTCCGCAGCTTAGAGGGAACATTGCTGGGGACAGTTTTGGGATGTAAGATTTTAGGCTGCAAAGAACTGTGCATGTTCTCCAAAGCTAGGTTTGCCAGCGCTGGGTTGGGAAATACCTGGAGATTTGGGGGTGGAGCCTGAGAAGGGCGGGATTTGGGGAGGGGAGCAAGCTCAGCAAGGTATGAGGCCATAGAGTCCTCCTTCCAAAGCGGCCACTTTCTCCAGGTGGACTAATCTCTGCCACCTGGAGATCAGTTGTAAAAGCAGGAGATCTCCAGCCACCACCTGGAGGGTGGCAACCCTACCCAAAGCCCATTCTCCTCATCAGGAAAACTAACCGAAATCAATATTTTGAAATTTAGAACTTGGGGTGGGGGGAATCACTGGTGTTGAGAGAGAGTGAAGTCTGGAGACAGAAATGGTTTCTAGCAGGCTTCCAGTCTGGCTCCCGCGAATGGCGGACGCATCCTCGGGTCGCTCCCGAGGGCGTCTCGCCCGCCCGCGGTGGAGGAGGGAATCCGCATGAGCGGAGACCCGAACGAGCACCTCAGAAGAGAGGAGCTCGGATCCGGGGCGCTTTAGGGCGCACTAGGGGGGAGTCGCTCTTTCGGCCGAGAGGTCGGAGAACGAGGCTCCCGCCATGCCCTGCCCCATCGGACCTTGCTGCATAGAGTTACAGCAATAACTAACCTAACCTGCTTCTAGGATGCTCTTTTGTCCTTCTAGTCCACTATAGAGCCTGGACTGGATATAGTTAATCCAGAGCAATCTAGAATGCTCCTTTGAATCACAGGATTGAGTCGCCACAAAACCATATAAGTGTGCAGCCAACTGCAACTTCAAATGTTCAACTAGTGCTGAAACAAGTTTCAGCCTTTGCAACCCAGTATCCTTCCTGACTTGATCCAGCTGCAAAATCACAAGACAGCTGATGCATTTCCAAAGTGACACCAGAAATACTAGATTAATTTATTTTTTTGGTACAGCGGACAAGCACCGTGGTATTTTTTTCCCCTCCAAAGCACCTCTGAAATGGAAAGTGCAAAACAAAATTAGACAGATGATGGAAAACTGTCTTAAAAACAGCTCTTTCTTCCCACAGAACTCTGAGGGGGGGAGGGAGAGGGAGAGAGCAGGCAAGAGGGCTTTCCTTTAAAAAGCTGAAACTGTTTTTTCTCCCAAGAGGTCAGCATGGCTTTGGACAGATAATTCACAGTAGCTACAGCTCATCATCGAAACTAAGCCTCTTGGTTCCTATGGAGAACAATGTGGATCTGGGAGGATTGTGCTTCCCCAAACAAACTGCCAAATGAGACCTTGTTAAATTGACTTTTTTCAGTTTAAATATGCAATACAGCACATTCCTGATTATATGGGAACAGTAAAAGGTATAAATATAACTCTGGTTTATTGAAGCTAATGGGATCACTCAGATGTGTTCTGAATTATGAGCACATCCCAGGGACAATTCCCCCCCCCCATCCCTGGTTTGCACTAGGTCAACTGAAATAAACTGTCCTGGTTCCCCCCCCCCCCCCGAGTGTCTGACTGTACCCTATCACAAAACATTCAGAACCCAAGGAGTTGCACAACTTCCAGTGTCACCGAAATGTTTCCTCTTTTTGACATTTCCTCCCCTCTGAAGGGGAAAAAAAAGAATGTGGCAATGCTGGAACTGCACTCAGGATGGAAATATAATGAGATTCCTTGTGGGGCCATTCAGGATGGTGGGCAGGGTTGCCAACTTCCAGGTGGGGGCTGGAAATCTCCCAGAACCACAACTGTATGCATTTATGTATTATTCATTTATTTATTTAAAAGATTTGTTTCACTTCTCGTGGAGAAAAGGTGTCAGGAGGGCGCTGTCAACCCCCTCCTGACTATGCAGGAAAACACCCACTTAGCGGTTGAAAGATTGAAGGTCAAAGAAGACGGGGACGGCAAAGGATGAGATGGTTAGACAGTGTCATTGATGCAACGAACATGAAATTGAGTCAACTTCAGAGGACGGCGGAAGACAGAAGGGCCTGGCGGGAGCTGGTCCATGGGGTCGTGAAGAGTCGGACTCGACTGTGCGACTGAACAACAAAAGCGGTTGACAAGGTCCTAGACCTTTTCCCGGGGGTCCCGGGGTCATGGCCCACTACCCACAGAGAGGGGACTACCCTAAGAAGGGAGGGGGGCGAGATCGTGGAACCACCTGGGCGGGACGTCAGGGTCCCGACCGTTGGAAGTATGGATGGCGGGGGGAACATGGAGACCAAGGTCCCTTGGAGTCCCGGCTGGTGGCTAGGTTACTTTAAGAAGTGGGTGGTGGGCGAAACAGGTGAGAAGGTTGAACGAATAAAAGGTCCACACAGGTGATGCCAGGGAGAGGAAGGAGAAAGTTCATGAGTTGACAGAGAGGAGGGAGCATTATCCACTCGTACTCGTCTAAGTGAATTCTCTCGGTTGTCACAAGTGGAGAGAACTTGAAAGACAACGTTTCTGAGGCAAAACCATCCTGGATTCGAGTCACAACCGCTTCCAACCCACCCCGAATCTTACTCCTGACAAAAGGGCTGCTCAGGAAGGTGGATTGCGTGGCATGATACCTACCAAAGTCCCTTCACCCCCTTAACTCACTCATCCTCAGATCTCCAGGTATTTCGGAACCCAGAGCTGGCAAAAATAATGGTAGACTTGGGGGAAACGGGCGAGCCTCACCAGGCCTTTCCCTTTGGCGCATGCAGGAGTGAAACACACATGAAGCTGCCTTATACTGAATCAGACCATTGTTCCATCTGAGTCAGTACTGTCTACTCTGACGGGGAGTGGATCTCCAGGGTCTCACCCAAGGTGATGCAAAAACATTTCATACCACCGGATCCTTTTGACTGGAAATGCCAGGGACTGGACCTGGGACCATCTGCATGCCAATCAGGTGCTCTACCACTGAGCCATGGTCCCTCCCTGAGTGGGTCCGTATTATTTGTGTGTTGTTTGTGTATGTATCCAATGCTCCCTCTAAGCTGTGGAGTCTTGTGAGCAAAATTTATACTTTGTGAGCTATTGGCATTAAAGTTGTGAGCGAGCGAGTTGGCCGCTGCATAAATCAGTTTGCTCTGGAGTAATCCTTCCTGAGCTAAGACAAAAATGTGTGAGCTAGAGGCTAAAAAACTGAACTAACTCACACTAACTCAGCTTAGAGGGAACACTGGCTATCACCTACTATTGGTATCTCCAGAGTCTCTCAGGTACATCCATCCATTTTGGCCTTAAGGTCCTTTGACATATGTGTAACGTGTTGGGGTGTGTGTAATACACATATGTAATACATCTGGTGATCCAGACAAAGGCAGAAAGGCTGTGCTCCAGTATGTGCCTAATTTCCACGAACATCTTTCTACGGCGGTGGCTAGCTATTCAGAAGTTGGAAAGGAAGAACTCGTATGGGAAATGTATTCATGGCTGTGGGATTCGGTCCTGCAGATCTGGTCCGTTAGGAGAAGTACTTTCCTCCCCTGCAAGGAAGGCAAAAAGTGGAAAGGGATGCATAATGGAGAATTTCACTCTCACATAGGCATAAAGTAGGGTCATCTGATTCAGGGAGGAGTGCAAGAGAGCTCCCTTTGACTGTGTGTAAGGGGCTGTGTGTAAGGGGCTGTGTAAGGGGCTGTGAGGCCTAGCTGAGACATTTAAGAGAAGCTAAATGCCGTCTTCCTGACCTGTATGGCCCAGGCTGGCCCGATCTCGTCAGATCTCAGAAGCTGAGCAGGGTCAGCCCTGGAGAGTGCTTGGTTGGGATGCCACCAAGGCGGTCCAGGATTGCCACACAGAGGTAGGCACTGGCAAACCACCTCCGTTTGTCTCTTGCTGTGAAAACGCAACTGGTCAACATAAGTTGGCTGTGATGTGACGGCACTGTAGTTGTTGTTGTTCAGTCACACAGTCGAGTCCGACTCCTCGCGACCCCATGGACAAGATCTCGCCAGGCCTTCCGGTCTTCCGCCGTCCTCTGAAGTTTGCTCAACTTCATGTTCGGTGCATCGATGACACTGTCTAACCATCTCATCCTTTGCCGTCCCCGTCTTCTTTGACCTTCAATCTTTCCCAGCATCAGGGTCTTCTCCAGTGAGTGCTCCCTTCTCATTTGGTGGCCAAAGTATTTGAGCTTCAGTTTCATTATCTGGCCTTCCAGGGAACAGTCAAGGTTGATTTCTTTTAGGATTGACTGATTTGATCTTCTTGCAGTCCAAGGGACTCTCAAGAGTCTTCCCCAGCACCATAGTTCAAAAGAATCTATTCTTCGGCGCTCGGCCTTCATTATAGTCCAACTCTCACAGCCATGCATGACTATTGGGAATACCATTGCTTTGACCATGCGGACCTTTGTTGGCAGGGTGATGACATACACAATTTTTTTGGCAGGGTGATGTCACTGTAGACACACACACAAATGCTGTCACACTGTGGCAGGGGCATCGAAGTGTGATCCCGAAACTTAAATATTAAAGTAACAGGTGCAGAAAGGATGTTGGTTGCAGCAGCGCTGATTCCCCACTTGGGACCCAGAAATAGGAAGATAGCAGAAGGCGTCTGCCTAGGAAGCCTTAGTTTGCACAAGCAAGCCAACACCACAAAAAGAGGAATTTAATGTGCTTACAAAATGCTTCTGGGGCAGAGCCAATCTATCCATCTATGAGCTGGGCCGCTCCCCCCCCCCCCCCCCCCCCCTTGTCTCTGGAGCTCTTATTTATGCTGTTGGATTAGTTGTTTACTTGCAAAAGCTGAGCCCTGTACCAGAAGCAACATGGCCCTCTACAATGCCTCGGAGCTGGAAGGGAATGGCACGGTGACAGGGGAGACGCGCGAGTACATCTCTGTGCTTCCAAGCATGTTCCTCCTCGCTTGCTTCCTGGTCGGTCTCCCCGGGAATGGCTTTGTGGTCTGGACTATTGTTACCAAGTTCTCCCAGCGCTCTTTGACCCTTCTCCTCATCCTGAACTTGGCCATCACGGACTTGGTCGTCATGAGCACTGTACCCTTCTGGATCTACTCTTTCCTCCACGGCTGGGTCTTCGGAGACATCTTCTGCAGGCTGCTCAAGTTCCTCGTCTACTTGACCATTTACGCCAGCATCTTCCTCATCACGCTGATGAGCCTCCATCGCTTCGCCGCTGTGGTCTTCCCGTTTGCCTCCCAAAAGCTGTGGCGGCCGCGCGTGGTGCACTGTACGTTGCTGCTGCTCTGGGTGGCTGCGTGCTTCTTTGGAAGCCCGATTCTGATAGTGTCATCCAAGCCCAAGGTGGACGGAGTGTGCGCAGACGAAATGTACTATACCGACCAACAGCGAGTCACGGTTAACTTTGTGGAGACCTTATTTGGCTTTGTGATCCCTTTCACTGTGATGGCTGTCTGCTACTCCTGTGTCCTGAAAAGGCTTCAGATGCTGAAGAGCCACAAGAAAATGAAGACGGGGAGGCTGATTACAGCGGTGGTCCTTGCTTTCTTTATATGTTGGCTCCCTTACCACATCTTCAACATCCTCATCAGCGTAGCACTGCTGCTGAAAGAGGGACACCCAGAGAAGGCAGACAACTTGCTCGGAGTGACCAGAGTGGCAATGAACATTCACGGGGCCATAGCCTTCGTCAGTAGCTGCCTGAACCCTATCCTGTATGCGTTCGCTGCGCGGAGCTTCCGGGGAGGGGTACGGGAGAGCAATTTCGCCAAGTTGTTTGCCAAAATTCATGAGGACTCGGTGGAAAAATCTGTGGAGAGATCTACAGGGGACAGTGGTCTTTCAATGGAGAAGTTACAGAATTAAATATTTTTCTTCTATCCTGAGCGCAAGCCATCTGTACCCACATGCGCTCCTGGAGAGGACTTCGGAAGTTGCTGGAATAAATGCCTGGTAATCGCATCTTTATCTGAACAGCAGTTTTCCAGTGTGGAGAATCCTTTCTGCCTGCCATTGCAACCACACAGTGATGGTTTTCTGTATTTCTTCGGTTGGTGCTGTGAATGCAGAGGTATGCACGGTTGCAATGGAGCATCCACATGGTAGCAGGACTGTAGACTCCTAAATCTGGGGTGTGTGTGTCAGAGGGGCACACCTAGAGAAGGTGTGGGGCCAAAATCTATAAGGCTGTTCAAAAGTAAATGATGTAAAATAGATCTTTATTGCGTAAATTAACAATAAATGTACCAAAGCTAACTAAAATATTCGTTAGAACAAATGTAGTGTGTGTGTGTATACACATACATACACATACGTATACTAGGATTGTTCAACAATGAATGTATTTCTTCTGCTTTGTGTTCTCTTGGTGAACTTTTTAAGCTATAGTCTTAATAGGCTGGACTTCTGCAGGAAGAGAAGCGGTGTCAGATCCCAGTTGGGAAACTCCTGGAGGTTTGGGGGGGAGGGAGCCTGGGAGAGGACAGGGACCTCAGTGGGGTACAACGCCACAGAGTCCACCCTCCAAAGCATCCATTTTCTCTGAGGGAACTGATCCCTGTAGTCTGGAGACGAGCTGTAATTCCAGGGGATCCCCAGTCCCACCTGGAGGCCGGCATCCCTAACAACGAGTGAACTGGTGGGTGAAAATTGGAGAATGTTCCTGGTCAAGTGGCAACCTAAGAAGCCTTTTTCTTTAAACCAAATAGTTGGCTTGGTGACTACATCCGTAATACCTTCAAAGCTCTGAGGTGTGGAGGCCTTCTGTTGTCTAAGCCAGCCCCCCACTCCCCTGTTTGTCCCTAAACCACCAGTGGCTTCTAGCTCCTTGTGTACAGAAGGTGTTGTGAGGCATGTCAGGAGCAGTAAATGGATGCTGTCACACTATCTCGGGTGTGTTGTGTTCACAGCCACAATAACGCTGGAAAGCAAAGGATGTGAGGAATCCTCCTAAAACTGTAAAATAGCGCTCCCTGTGAGCAAATGTGGTTTGTATGGGGTTTTCTGGAAAGCATATATAAGTTCCTGTTTGTTTCTGTTGAAGTGGGGAAACAGCATTGATTCCTGTTGTATTTTGAAACGTTTGAACTCTGGGAAGAAGCATGTTTGTTTTTCTGGGTGGTGGAGGGGGGATTTTTTAAAAACTTTGGTGGGGAGTGGTGGAAGCCGAAGTGACTTCTGTCAGTGTTGAGACTTGGGAATACATAGATTGAAAATAAACATTTTCCTTTCCCTTGTCTAGCAAATTCTGAAGACATTGCGGCTCTAGCGCTATCAAGGGACATTTTTTGTGACATTGTCAGGGGTCATTTCGTAGAAAAAGAACTAGGGGGACTCATTAGCATAACTAATTAGCATATGCCACACCCCCTGACATCACCGGAAGTGTGTCCTCCCCACAGCCGGCGGCGACCTCCAGCAGGCACCAGCAGGGAGCTCCAGGCCCCGCCCTCCCGCACCTCACCCGGGGGGATGGCGTCCCCCCCCCAATGACCCCTGCCTCTGTGTGGTTGACCTTTTTTTGCACATAGGCTGGCCCCTATTGATGTAACCAGCCAGCAAACAGTCCAGTGGCACCTTTAAGACCAAGTTTTATTCAGGTACAAGCTCTCCCTCCTCTGCGAGGACAGATCTGGGCTCCCTCCCCCATAGCTAGCAATCCAAACAGTCCAGTGGCACCTTTAAGACCAAGTTTTATTCAGGTACAAGCTCTCCCTCCTCTGTGAGGATAGATCTGCAGTCCCCCCCCCAATAGCTAGCAATCCAAAACAGTCCAGTGGAGCCTGAGCGGTGGGTGTTGCCTTCTGACACACTTCCGGTGATGTCAGGGGGTGTGGCATATGCAAATAGGTTATGCTAATGAGTTACACTAATGAGCTCCTGCACCTCTTTTTCTACGAAATGACCCCTGATAGAAAATAAGCTGACTCTTCCAAGTCATGAGGAGGGAATCGGTGAAAATCAGCACAACCTTATATACGAGTACTGGCACCTACCCCCCACCCCGGTCACACTTCTGAAAAGAGAACAGGAAATTATGCCTTTTCCCTAGCTCAGCAGAACTGCAACAGGAACCGGTGGTCTGTTTCTGGGAAACCCTGCGCAAATGCAAATCACTCTCTATCCGCCGTGTGAACTGCATCCATGTGGCATTATACCTTTTGCGTCGTCTTGGGTGAAGACCTATCTATGCTGCCATTCCCTCGCAGATCTGCCCCTCTTAGCTTCACTTCTCCGGCACCAGCCCCCATATTCGACCTTGGAGGTTTTTATTTGGGGGCTGAAAACCAAAAAGCCCAGCAATAAATAGTAAGTCTGTTTCCACATGGATGATGATGACGAGCCCGGAGTTCACTGCTGTTGGGAAAGAGGGTTGGTTTCTTTCTTCCTACTTTCCCACAGACTCATGGCAATTCCATGCACCACCCAGATTTCCCTCCACTTTTCTCCAGTCTCTGCGTTGCTCCTTCTTGTTCTCTGGGCAACTTTGTCCCTCTTACTTCAGCTCATCCATCTTCCTCCATATCTGTTTACCTCCTGACTGAGATCTCACCACCCTAATGTTCCCTTTTCAGTGGTGCCAGTGAGGTCACGAAATCACCCGACTATTGTCCGCTTCACTCCTCTCTCTATGGGTGTCCCAACCCCTTTCCCCAGAGGACATGATCTCCCTTTGGAGACGTTTGTGAAACCATTTCCCTTATCACACAGAGTGATAAAGTATAGTCACTTTTGGTTTTAGGCATGTAAAAGTAAAGGTAAAGGTTCCCTTGCTCAAAAGCCAGTCCGAACTGCTAGGTTGGCAGGAGCTGGAACTAGAGATGGGAGCTCACTCCATCATGCGGCACACTCGGGTCTCGAACTGCTGAACTACTGACCTTCCACAGCCTGCAGTTCGGCGTCTTAACCACTTGAGCCACCGCAGCTCCATTTAGGCATGATTTCATGACAATTCCCTTTTACCCTGAAGGTATCTCTTGTAATGGTGTAGCATGAGGCTCATTTGGTACATTTAACACAGGTTAAGCACTGAGACAGCATGGCTGTGGCATCAGGGGCGGATCCTGAGGAAGGATGAGTGGCCACACATATTTGCTACGTGCAGCAAAACCCAAAAGGAGTGCTTGCTCAGATTGGAAGGGAAGTCTCCAGGCTTCTTAAGAACTTCTTGAAAAGGTGCATTTTAAAAGCACTTTTCTTTAAACCCCTCTTGAACTGTTCAAAAGATACATTGAGTGAACTTTCTTCAGCCCCAGATGTTTCTCTGTTCGTACCGGAGAATTGTTTATGCTCACCCATAACCTGCAGTTTACAAATGCTGAGCTCTGTGAAGGGGATATCATGGTCCTCAGGACCACCACCAAGACAAAAGAGAAGAACGTGGTGACAGCTGTCAGAACATCGCTTCCTTTGTCCCTTCGAACTGTGTTTGCAGCTGCAATATCTTGGTAGGGCAGAGTCCCATTGGAAGAAGGGCCAGGCATAACTTTGTCCAGTATTGTGTGTGAGAAAGAGCATTGTCTCTAGCAGATGAGATTCATGTGGGTTACAGAAGGTGAAGTGGGCCAAGTTTGGGTTTCCCCTTGCAGAAACAGACCTGGTGGATCTCCTGATGGCACCTGGTATTTTTGGCCACTGTGTGACAGAGTGTTGGACTGGATGGGCCACTGGCCTGATCCAACATTGGCTTCTCTTATGTTCTTATGGGAGGGAGTTATTTCCCCCTATTTGGTGCTACATGTGCACAAAATACTCCACGAAGAGCAGCAAAAATGGCACAATAATTCTTCCCCAACCCTGTTCAGCACAGAAAAAAGCTCTCCCTGCAGTGGTGTTCCAACTAAGCCCATTTGGGCTCTCCTTTGTTTTTCAAAAGCCATCCCCCACAGCTGCTATGAGGCTGCTGGGAACCCAACTATTTTAAAAACTTCATGTGTCGTTTGGCCTTCAAGAGGGAAATGCATTCTGCCCAATGCTCAGATAGCCTGTTCACCCCCCCTCTGGTTGCCAGTTAAAGGTTGGAAAAATCCTGGAAATTTGGAGGTGAAGTTTGGGGAGGGGAGGGATTTGAATGGGGTATAATGCCATAAAGTCCACCCTCCAATGGGACTATTTAGTTGCTGACCTAAGAGCAGCAGTTCTCTTACAAAGGGATTTCAAAGGGAGATTAAAAAGAGGGACTGCTGAATTGGACCTGATAATAAAGCTCAGGACAATGCATCCTCCTGGACTGGATTGGGACCTAGGTTTCTTGTCTCATTACCAATGCTGATTTCTTCATGCCTACTGCCTCTCTGCATATCACACACTTAATCCAATCAAGCCTGCTATTGTCATTTGCCTGCTATTGTTATTCGGCATCTGAAAGCACACCATTCTCCAAGATAGAAGGATGGACTCACATTCTAGCTGTATCTGTGAGCAATGACACCCCGCCACAAATTTTGTTGGTCTTGAAGGTGCTACTGGACTCCTGCTCTTTTCTACTGCTACAGACAGACTAACACGGCTACCCATCTTGATTTTGGTCCAAGATGCTCACCTGACTTCACAGCTGCAGCTGATTAACAAACAAGAATTTACAACTCCATTCACCCCCCAGGGAAGAACCTTGCTGGCTCTTCTGGTGACTTTCCACATGACTTGCTTCTACTGTGCCCTTCCCACTATAGGCAAAACGGCCTTCACTAATACAGCCTTACTTTGATCTCTGCCTGGGTCAAACTAGGCTGCTTTGCTTCCTGAAATGCTTTAGCCTTTGTCTACCTTTTCTCTACTCTGCCTGTGGTTGGCTCTGCCTATACCCTCCTAGATCATTTCCCAAACGAAACAGCTTTGGAAACTAGGTTATCCTCACTGGGTAGAATGCAAATAGATCACCTGACATTGTCATTCATACCTTGGTGTTTTCCAGACTGGACTACTAGGCTAGGCTGAGAAAGGATGATCGGCCCATGGCACAATCCAGGTTTCTTCTTTTGAAGAGGAACAACAGCTGAGTTAAACATAAAAGCTCTAGTCCCATTGTCTAGCTTATTTTAGAAGATTTATATTCCACTTTTATGCTCAAAGCAGTTTACAAGTAGTAAGTATAGTAAGTAAATTGAAATACAACTTTGTTACAGCAATATTAAAACATCAAAACTCAAGCTGCAATCTTAGGGTCAAGTTAGCTGTCACTCTGACCTGTTGAAAGCAACATCGCCCTTATGTATGGTGGAAGTGGGAGTTTAGTCAGGACTGACTGCTCAGAACATGGAACTTTGGTGACGTAATACTTTTATTAAAGGCACATCTCTATGTCACAGATAAACTGGTATAAAAGTCCTTCCTTCGCCTCAAGGAACCCTGGGAAATTATGCTTTGGCAAGAGGAGAGGCTAGGGAATTCTACGAATTCTCAGTGCCCTCGTCAAAGAAAAATTCCCAGGATGCTTTGGGGGAAGGAGGAGCACAATTTTATACCATTTCTCAAACCTATATAGGTTTGTAGCGTAGGCGCCCCTAAATTCAAGCCATAGCTCTAACTGAGAAATAACTATGGCTCATGGGCAACTTAACAGGACAGTGACGGTTCTGTTACAACTACAGTTCTGTCATCCAGTTGTCTACAGTCCAGCAGCGTAAGTGTAGTAAGAGGCATACTAACTTGGCGCTCAAAATAACATAACCATAGAAGCACAGCCAGCCGGTGCCTGGTCAACACACAGTCAAGACTTGCAAAAGTGAGCTTGGCTGGGGAACAAACTTAAACATCCTACCCCCTCTGTCCCACCACCATGCACAAAATGGTACAGTGTGCTTGAATCCTTAATCCCCAAGGGAAGAGTCTTGCCTTGAATGTTTTCCAGGCAACCACCAAGGGACTCCACCCTGCTGAAGCTTCACCCCCTCCCTTCCACCTCCAGTTCCAGTCCATCCAGTTCTGCTGGAGAGATGCAGCTACGGCCAGGTTGGCATTCTGCAAGTGGGTGTCGGGCACATCAGGCACACTTGGGCTTGCCAAGGCAGAAGGGCGGCTCTGGAGCAGGAACCAGAATGTTACTAAAGACGGATTGGTGGTTCTCCGGCAGGACTTGGGGATTCTGCGCCATTATCTCCAGCACGTTGTTGCGGATTTCTTTAGGGACGTCACCGCGCACTTCTAGGAGCATGGAAACGTGGTCGTCGCTGCGGGGAGAATAAGACAGAAGGCATGTTACTTCTCCTCGGCCCTCCTGCTGACGATCTCTCCCCAAATATCTTCGGTAGCCAGGAGCACCTGCTTCTTCTCCTTGCTTTGTCAGCCGGCCTCTTGGTTACACAGATGTTCAGAGCTTCAGCAGGCAATTCCTGTTTCCAGCTGGAGAAACTGGATTCCAGTTCTGGTTGCCTTAAGATGAGGGCGTGAAAACACTTCCTTGCTGTGGCAGTGGCAGCAACAAGCAGTGTGGGGACTGCATCCGCCCGCTCTGTTCCCATCCTGCTTACTCGGCTGCTGACCCACCGCTGCTCCTCCCTGCTGTGCCTGTGCACCCTGACCCCCTAAACTTGATGGGGGAGGGGGGCTGGAAAATGTTTGGGGGAATTCACCCCCCCCCCCGAGGCCCTTTTTTCAGTGGAAAAAAATGGAAAGTTACATGAACACGTACATGAAGCTGCCTTTACCAAGCCAGACCTTTGGTCCATCAAGGTCATTGTTTACTCAGACTGGCAGCAGCTCTCCAGGGACTCAGGCAGAGGTCTTTCACAGCACTGACTGCCAGATCTTTTAACTGGAGATGCCGGGGATTGAACCTTGGACCTCCTGCATGCCAAGCAGATGCTCTACCAATAAGCCATGGCACCCCAAAAAACTCCTAGAATGAGCGAAATGCTTTTAAAGACAAGGTGGGCGTGCTGTAGACATGTACGGCTCTTAAATCCAAGATGCGTTTCTGCACGTAGAAGGATACCTGATCTTCATGAGGGCAGCACATGGGGCTTTTTGTTGCTTCTGTGGCCCTTTTGACCTGACTCTTCACCTGTGGTTCACCCTTTTGCCTCTCCCTCAAACCATGACACATATACCCACCGACTAGGTGACAAGTGGTTTATTTCCTACCTTTTTGGAGGGGGGGGGGAAGATCAGAAGGAGATGGGGCAGAAACTGCAGCGAAAAAAGCTTCACTGAGAACTGAGCACTCTCTAACCAGTAGCCACAGAAGGAAGAAAACAGTACCTAAACAGAGCTACATCTACCTGTGCAGATATTATTATTGACCCTTCGTGTAACCCCCTTTTCTGAACAAATAATATAGTTTATGTTATTTAGCACAAAGCTTGTGTTTTCTGTTTAAGTCCTATTTTTCCTACTTTTCACATAGCAAAAAGTAAGGTACACATACTAAGGCAGCGTAGGGGACAATCAGCTTGCAGTTTTCTCTCAAAAGCTGCAATTTTTTGCTTGTAGGAAACTAAGGCAATTATAACTTTTACATCACATGTTGCAGTTTTATATCCTAAGTTAGTTATAAATGATGTATTTTTTGTTGTTAAAGCAGTAAAATTAGTTTAGGTTACATAGGACAGTAAATATTGAATATTTCAATTTCCCCCCAAACTTTTTTCCCCCCCTGGAAAAGAAACTCTGGAATTATTTATTTATTTATTCATTTATTATATTTGTATCCCACCCTCCCCACTTTTGGCGGGCTCAGGGCGGCGAACAACATAAATATCAATAAATACATTAAAACTCCCATATGTATACTAAAACCAACATTCCATTAAAATTACAATATAAACTATACTGCACATAGCTATATGACAGATGGCGACACCCACATCCACTCATTTGAATGGCGGTTTATCATCCAACTGGTGGTGATATTGGTGTTAAGGCCAGGTTGATGATGGTGTTGATATTAAGGCCAGGGCCATAATATCGTGGCGGCACCCTCATCAAAAGCCTGGCGGAAGAGCTCCGTTTTACAGTCCCTGCAGAACTGCAAAAGGTCCCTCAGGGCCCTGATGTCATCCGGGAGCTCATTCCACCAGTGAGGGGCCGCCATGGAAAAGGCCCTGGCCCTCGTTATGGCCAACCTGGAGTCTTTCGGGCCCGGAAGGGCCAGGCAGTTTTGGGATCCAGATCTTAATGCTCTCTGGGGCACATACGGGGAAAGGCGGTCCCTTAGGTAGATAGGTCCCCGACCATATAGGGCTTTAAAGGTTAAGACCAGCACCTTGAACCGTATCCAGTATGCTATAAGCAGCCAGTGCAGTGCTTTTAGGGCGGGCTGGATGTGTTCCCGCATGGGAAGACACAACAACAGCCTCGCCGCTGCATTCTGCACCAGCTGCAGCTTCCGGATTTGGGACAAGGGCAGCCCCATGTAGAGAGCATTGCAGTAATCCAATCGTGACGTGACCATTGCGTAGATCACTGTTGGGAGGTCATTGCATTCAAGGAAGGGAACCAGCTGCTTAATTAGCCGTAGATGGTAAAAGTCAGATTTCGCAGTGGCTGCTACCTGGGCCTCCATCGTCAGGGAGGCATCCAGGAGCACTGCCAGACTCCTAACCTCCGGCGCTGGCACCAACGGCGCCCCATCAAAGGTCGGGAGAGGGATCCTTAACCTCGGACCGCTTCGACTCAGGCACAGGACCTCCGTCTTCATCGGATTCAATTTCAGTTGGCTCAATTTAAGCCAACCAGCCACGGCCTTCAACACCGGGTCCAGATCTCCCGGACTAGAGTCTGACTGGCCGTCCAACAACAGATAGAGCCATCCAACAACATATCTCTACCCCTCCCGTTTCCTCCGTAAAAGGCTTTTTTGTTCTCTTTCCTAGACACATCTTAGTGCTACAGTGAGGCTTGGGAAAATAATGAAGCTCCCTGTCTGCATCTACGCTGGCCCGAAGGACCTCATCGGTCCCTCTTCGTTCGGGTAAGTTCCAGTTCCCCTGTCTCTCCTGCACTCTCGCCCGCCCTCCTGCTATCTGAGCTCTCGGGATGTCTGGGCTCATTTCTGCTGGGCCAACTGTATTTACCCCCTTGGAACCGCTTTTCAGGGGGTCCATGCGTTCCCAAACCTGTGAAGGGAACACTGATTCTGATAGCCTGGAAATCATTTATCGCTCTGGGAAATCTCTAGGCCCCACCTGGAGGTTGGCAACCCTATTTCCTGCTGTCCATGAAGGGTAACATCTGCATATGGAAGTAGATAGAGGATACCAACCACTGAGACTTGTATTTCCTTTGACAAGCACTAGAGGGTGCTACAGATAATTTCCTAACATTTGGAATTTAGGTGCTCTACCTGATGTCTGGGTATTTTGTCACAAACCCCGGCACTTCCAATTCCAGCATGGTGGGATCCTTGAGGCTAATCAGCTCCTGTAGATCAGCGATCACTCTGAGGGACTGATCACTCTCCTCCAAGCCCTGGAGAAAGAAACAGGTGCCATGGGAGTCAGGCAGGTGCATCCTACTACCCCTGTCCTCCCACTCCATTCCCCTAAACAGATGTACTTTTAAAATCATCCCTACAGAAAACGGCTGTTGTAGGGACAGTGTTCTCTGTGTGGCAAGCCCGGAGTTCACTACTCCTGCAGGGAAATTGGGAACCAGAGTGCAGAATGCACAAGATTGCTGAGCTCATCGTGAGAAGTAACTTGGCAGAAGAGTCGGGGAGAGATAAGACTGAGGCTGTCTTCACAACACATTCCTGAATATAGTAGCTCATAGTGGGGTGACTATGTAACTTTCAATGTATAGGGGAGGGGGAAGGAGTGAAGGGAATCTAATAAAGCCTGCTTCTCCAAGTAGGAGGAGACAGATTTCTGCAGAGCTGTTTTGTGTCATGTCTTCTTCGAATCCTTCCACCTTCAGGCTGTGGCCAGTTGCCACCCAGTCTCTAAGTTGCCCTTTCTGGCCAAGGTGATTGAGAGAGCAGTGATGCACCATCTTCAGGACTTTTGGGGCAACTTATCTGCTCTGGACCCTTTCCGGTCTGGTTTCGGGCTGGGCTATGGGACGGAGATTGTGCTGGTGTGTGTGTATGTGTGTGTGTGTGGGGGGACAGCTTGGTGACACCCCCCCCATCGCCGAGCTTAAAGAATCTCGGAGGCGAAGATTTTGAAGAAGAGGTTTCAAAATTAGAGCCTCCTCTTTGTGATTCTCTGTAGGCCTGGCTAGCAAAGTCAGCCCGCTTTTCAGGAGCGATTCCCACTGCTTGCCATGCCATCCCCTTCTCCGGGAAAACAAGGCCGCCGTTCCCCTCTCTCACCAGGCTGCAGAAGAGCTCCTTCAGCTGAGAGGCATCCTGCAACATCCGCCGGCCCATCTGATTCCTCTCCTCTGCATTCCGGCACACGATCTTCTTCTGCAGCAGTGCTTTCACGTACTGGCTCATGACCAAGTGCTCAGAGTCTGACAGGAGATACTAGACATCGAGGGGAGAAAGACTTGGCTCAATCATTCTAGCGACTGCTGGTGGGGGCAGAAGTACTAAGGCGAGGGCGGAAGTGCTATCTGTGCCTGCCAGAAACAGAGCTGGTGCTGTCTGTATCTGAAGGTAGGAGTCCTCACAGTAAAAGATACAATTCGTGAATGTATAGATATGATGTAATCCAGGGGTCCCCAACCTTTTTGAGAAGAAGAAGAGTTGGATTTATACCCCCGCCGTTCACTTGGAGTCTCAGAGCAGCTTACAATCTCCTTCCCTTCCCCTCCCCACAACAAACACCCTGTGAAGTAGATGGGGCTGAGAGAGCTCTGTTGAGGACTACTCCTGAGAGAACAGCTCTGAGAGAACTTGTGACTGACCCAAGGTCACACCAGCAGCAGGAGTGGGGCATCAAACCCAGTTCTCTCAGATTAGAGTCCGCGCTCCTAACCACTACACCAAACTGGCTCTCAAAGCCCATAACCACCTTTGGAATTTTGATAGAGCACAGAGGGTGCAGTTGCAAAATGGCTGCCGCAGCTTACCTTCAGTAACACAGTAAAGATCTTTGTGCTGTAGAAGCTGCCGAACCACAGGTTTAAGAAACCTGCACAGCCAATCAAATCTCCAGTGGCCAATTAGAAGCCTTGCTGGGCAAAAGCCCCATTTGGCCCCACCCACTTTCTAAAAACACTTGGCGAGTGCCAGGAAAGGTGCTTGTCGGTGCCATGATGCTCACAGGCCCCGTGTTGGAGACCCCTGATGTAACCAGTTCCTTCCTGGAACTGCTTTAGGCCACAGTATGTGAAAAGTACGCAAACGGAGAGTGATTTCAGCAAAGCGTACTTTATTCTATCCGGAACAAGACGACTTTGGCCGCCTCGCAGGCCAGCTTATATCCCCCGAGAAACCGCCACCCAAAACACACCCCTACTTCCCTATAGGTTATTTACAGTGGCCAAGAGTCCCATAGGCTCTCGGCTGGGAACCTAGACCCCTGATTGGAGCGGGCTAGGATCCGCATAGTCCATTGTCTCTTGGAGCGAAGCTCTGCGTTTGTCTCTGGACTTGTCTGGACTGGATACATTACAGGATGCTTTGCAAGTTTGTACATATCAAAGATCTTTTAAAAGAACTGTGTACCTAAAAACACAACTAGGGATGCCAGCCTCCAGGTGGGGCCTGGGGATCCCCTGGAATTACAGCTCATCTCCAGACTACAGGGATCAGTTCCTCTGGAGAAAATGGAGGCTTTGGAGGGTGGACTTTGTACAGTGGGGTGGCACTGTACCCCACTTAGGTCCCCATCCTCCCCAGGCTCCATCCCTGAATCTCCATGAGTTTCCCAACCATAATTAGGCAACCCTAACACTGCCCCCAGCCAGGGGCCCGAGGGGGACCTGCCAACCCTAAACACAACATATGAATGTACAAATATGTATGTCCTTCACCTATACATCTGAGAATCAGGACAGCCTACTGGTTAACTATATAATGCCACAAGGCTGCATCCATACAGCTAGGGATATTTTGGGGCAGGAACGCACAGGCTGTCCTCTGCAAATGCATGCGCGGTGCCAACAGATCATCCACACCGCTGTCTTCCTCGCACTGTCCTTGCCCCCCCCCCCCCCCCCCCCTGGACTTGTAAAATGCCTAAATCATCTCTCTGTTGCAGCTCTCCATCTCCAGATGTAGCCGTAGAATGGAAGCACCTGATACAGCATCCTTGTTGAAGCTAAGCAGGTTAGAGCTTGGAGAAGAGCCCACACCTTCTGCCCTGAGCTTGGGGGAGGGACCGCTAGCTGAGCAGTCTAGGTTGGCATGCCTAAAGTCCCAGGTTCAGTTCCTGATGTCTCTAGCTTAAAAGATTTCAGGTAGCAAGGCTGCAAAAGACCTCTGCCCAAGAGCTGGAAACCTTCTGCTAGTTTGTCCAGGGACAGAAGGACTAGTGGTCTGGTTCAGTATAAATCAGCGGTGTGTATTCAACTGATTTGGGTTGAAATTAGATCAAAAGAGTTTTCGGCTAAACCTTAGGAAGAACTTCCTGACAGTTAGAGCAGTTCCTCAGCAGAACAGGCTTCCTCGGGAGGTGGTGGGCTCTCCTTCTTTGGAGGTTTTCAAACAGAGGCTAGATGGCCATCTGGCAGCAATGCTGATTCTGTGGACTTAGGTAGATCAGAAGAAGGGAGGGCAGGAAGGGTTGCATCAGTGCCTAGTTCTCGTGGACCTTTCTTACACACTGAGGGAAATGCTGATCGCTGCTTTGGGATCAAGCAGCAATTTTTCTCCAGGCCAGTTTGGCTGGAGATCCTGTAGGTTTTTTGTCATCTTCTGGGCATGGAACAGGGGTCACTGGGGGTGTGGGGAGGAGGTAGTTGTGAATTTCCTGCATTGTGCAGGGGGTTGGACTAGATGACCCTGGAGGTCCCTTCCAATGCTATGATTCTACTTGGGCCGTAATTTACAGATTGCAAGTGTAAGAGTCCAGGTTCGATCCCCAGCAACTCCAGTTTAGAAGGATGTTGGGAGTCTTGGGAAAGATTTTCTCCCGAAATCTTGGAGAACTGCTTTTGGTTTCAGTACATTGTACAGGGCTAAATGTGCTGGTCTGATGTTGCACAAGGCAGCTTCATATGTCCAACCAATGTATGATAGATTGAGGGAGGCTGGCTTCAAAGGCCAGAAAGTGGCCAGCTAGCAGCAGGGATTCCTCCCACCACTTCCCACCCCCAGATCTTACCGTGCTGAAAGGTTTGTGAGCCCTGCAGAAGCCTTTCACGTGGGTGTCGATCACCTCACATATGTTACCCATCATCTGGGGGTCAGACAGCCATCGACGGGAGGGCAGCTGGGCAAACAGAGGCTGGAGCCAAAAGGGATACTTACATTTATTTATTTTTAAGTACATCTCTCTTCGTCCTTACCTTTGAGAAGGAAGCCCACAGCAGCTTACAAAGCACACATGAAAATACAGGCAATTCTCATATAAAACAGCATAATCAATACATGGCACACACGTATCATAAAATCAGGAGGAAGTACACAGGAAGGGGTTCAGAGCCTGTTCAACTGTGAGGAGAAGAAGAAGACGATGACAAAGAAGAAGAAGAAGAAGAATTGGATTTATACCCTGCCCTTCACGCGGAGTCTCAGAGTGGCTTACAATCTCCTTTCCCTTCCCTGTGAGGTAGGTAGGGCTGAGAGACCTCTTTCGAGGACTGCTCTTGAGAGAACAGCTCTGAAAGAACTGTGACTGATCGAAGGTCACCCAGCTGGCTGCATGTGGAGGAGGGGGGAATCAGACCCAGTTCTCCCAGATTAGAGTCTGCCACTCTTACCCACTACACCAAATTTGCTCCATTTCAAGTTCAAATTTTAATGGTCCTTAATTCCAGCGTTAGTCTGTTGTAGCAAAACAAACCAGAAGTCCAGTGGCACTTTAAAGATTAACACCAGTTATTTCGTTATGAGCGTTTGTGAGACAGAACTCACTACTTCTTGTTTAAGGTAAAGGTAAAGGTTTCCCTTGCTCGAAAGCCAGTCGAGTCCGACTCTAGGGTTGCGGTGCTCATCTCCGTTTCAAAGCCGAAGAGCCAGCGCTGTCCAAAGACGTTTCCGTGGTCATGTGGCCGGCATGACT
>NW_015167593.1:6586-9186 GCF_001447785.1 Gekko japonicus | reverse complement strand
ACGCTGTTACCTTCCCGCCGAAGTGGTACCTATTTATCTACTTGCAATTTCTTGCTTTCGAACTGCTAGGTTGGCAGGAGCTGGAACTAGAGACGGAAGCTCACTCTGTCATGCGGCAACTCGGGTCTCGAACTGCTGAACTACTGACCTTCCACAGCCTGCAGTTCAGCCTCTTAACCACTTGAGCCACCACAGCACTTCTTGTTTAGGTGGCATCTAAAGAAGTGACCTCTGTTTTATGAAAGTTCAATTAAGGTTAAGTCTTACGGTGCCACTGGACTTCTGGTTTGTTTTCCTCCCCTGGTCTGAAGGCACACAATAGCTCATCTGGTTTTGCCTGGATCGAGCCCACCTGAGAACCCCACGTCTTCTGCCTTCTATCAGAAACGATAGTTGATAGGTTTTATTCACGGTCATTGACCAACACATAAGCTTAGCTATAAAAACACCATAAAAACCATAATGATTAAAATTAATAAAACTAAATCTTAATTCTCTTTTTGAGCTACTATAGATTTTCTCATACTTAGGGCAAGCCATCCAAACCTAGCCACCCGATGAGTAAGTTCTGCCTGCCTATCCGATAGGAAATTTCTTAAAAGGCAGATTCTTTGCCTGCGAGAGAGAGGGAGTGTCTAGAAGAAATGAGTTACCTGAAGGTCTTCTAGCATCGCGTCTAGTAACAGCCGACATGCCTTCTTCTGGGCCTTCTCCACAGCAGCATTCAGCGAGGATGGAATCCGGCTGGGCTCTGAAGGCGATGGTCCTTCGGTACAGAGGGCTGAGATGGAAGAGCTGCCCACGGAGAAAGAGAGGAAGAGTTGGAGTGGGGGCTTGCAGCAGACGGCAAGCAAGAGGGGTCTGGGGGCAGGACGGCAGCCACGGAAGGAGAAGTGCCTCTCATCGTTTTGGAGAGTACCTGAGAGCCAGGCAGTTGTTGATGGCTGACAGCAAGTAAGGGGCATAGCACTTGGACGCGGCCGGCTCTCGTTGGTGTTCTCTGTCAAATTCCACCAGGGCCTCAGTCAGGCTGCGGAGAAGCACAGCAGTTACCAGGGCATCTTGTTCACCTAGTTAGACCTCTAGCGTGTCATGACTCAGTTCATCACATGGTAGGGTGGCCAGCTTCAGTTTGGGAAGTTCCTGGAGTAAGTTCATCACATGGTAGGGTGACCAGCTTCAGTTTGGGAAGTTCCTGGAGGATTGAGAGTGGTGCCTGGGAAGGGGAGGAAGCTCAGCACAGACGTAATGCCACTCTAGGACTTCCATTTCTCCTAGACTCCGTGGTATACCCCCAACGTTGCCATTTCCTCCAGGGGAATGGGTATTTGTAGTCTGGAGATCAGTTGCCATTCTGGGAGAACTCCAGGCCCCACCTGGAGGTTGGTAACCCTAACACCCAGTGACGGGGCCATGGGATCGAGTCATGGCAGTCTCCCACCCAGCGTGCAGCTCAGTTTCCAATTTACAGCTCTGCTTCGAAGCTGCCACTGACTAGACTGGAGAGTGGCGGACTGGACACAGATCAAGAGTTGTGAGCAGAGAGCTTGCTGGAGGTGGGGCGTGGCCCGGCGGTCAAGCATCTGCTTTGCATGCAGAAGGTCTCGGGTTCAATCTCCAGCTTCTACAGTTAGATGAATCACCATTCTAAGCCAATGGAACTTTGCTTATTAGGATTCCACTGTAAATAGGTTTACCTAGGGATGCCAGCCGCCAGGTGGGACCTGGGGATCCCCTGGAATTATACATCATCTCCAAACTACAAAGAACAGTTTCCCCGGAGAAAATGGAGGAGGAGGAGGAGAAGAAGAATTGCTTTTATACTCTGCCCTTCATTACCCGAAGGACTCTTGGAGCAGCTTACAGTCACCTTTCCTTCCTCTCCCCACAACAGACACCCTGTGAGGTAGGTGGGGCTGAGAGAGCTCTGGCAGAACTGTGACTGACGCAAGGCCTCCCAGCTGGCTTCATGTTGGAGGAGGAGCGGAGAATCAAACCCAGTTCTCCAGATTAGAGTCCTCCCACTCTTAACCGCTACACCGAACTGGCTGGCGGGTGGACTCTGTGGCATTGTACCCCAGTGAGGTCCCTCTCCTCCCCAGGCTCCTTCCGCAGTCTCCCAAGAGTCTCCCAGTCTGGATCCCGCCAGGAGCCGGGTGGGGTGGGGTTACCAGGAGCCTAAAAAGAAAGAAGACACTAGATCATCAACAGCCAATTAGAGTAGGAATGGGGTTCTGACCAACTCTGGGCTGGGAAATTCCTGGAGATTTGGGGATGGAGCCTGGGAAAGGGGGGGGGACCTTGGTGGGGTGTAATGCCATAGAGTCTACTCTCCAAGGCAGTCATTTGTTCCAAGGCAACTGGTCTCTGTCATCAGGAAATAAGTCGTGATTCCAGGAGATCTCCATGCCCTACCTGGGGGCTGGGTAGGCTTGCCAAGTCCCCCCCAGGGGAGGCCCATTCCCTGCCGCCGGCGGATCGGGCCCCGGGGGGGAACCCCACCCCAACGTGCACGTCACCCGGAAGTGACGCGACCACGCCGGGCACACTGGGGGCGGGGCCACGGTCATCCGAGGGAAAACTCTATGGTTTTCCCTCGG
>NW_015167593.1:0-6471 GCF_001447785.1 Gekko japonicus | reverse complement strand
GACAACAGCCACTCTCTTCTGTTTCTGGCCCCCCACTAAAGAGGCAGCACGGGGGGGGGGGAACTGACCTGCCCAGGAAGGCCTCCAACTCCGCCAGAGCCATGCTGCGCACCTTCGGTAGGAGGGTGTCAGAGATGAGGGAGGCCACTCGGATGTTCTCATCCAGCATCTGAAAGGCAAGGGGGGAAAGTAAAATCACAAAAGAGGATCAGAACTTAGGGTTGCCAGCTCTGGGCTGGAAAATACCGGGAGACTTTGGGGGTGGGTGGGTCCAGGAGAGGGCGGGATTTGGGGAGGGGCCTCAGATGGCACAATGCCATGGAGTCCACCCTCCAAAGCAGCCATTTTCTCCAGGGGAGCTGATCTCTGTTAGCTGGGGATCAGTTGTAAAAGCGGGAGATCCCCAGGCCCCACCTGGAGGCTGGCAACCCTATCAGAACCCCTAGCTTTCCTTCTGTACCAGAAGATGCAGCCAGGTCTCCACCCCCCACCCCACCCTGCTCACATGGGGCCTCTCCCAGCCCGCTCCTTCTCACCTTCATGGCAATGATGGGCAGAGTGGTCTGGAAGCAGCCTTGGTAGTCCGCTTCTGGCTCCGTCTCGCTGAACCACTCCTTAACCTCCATCTCCAGGGTCTTCTGCATCCATTCAGCAATGCTGGCCTAGAGGGGGGGAAAGGAAGGTCCTTAAGCCCAGTCAAGCAACTTGTAGTGGATGCCACCACAAAATGGCTGCCCTGGGGCCAGTCACACAACGTTGGGAGGTGCCAGGCCAGGCGTCCTCTTACGATGGAGGTCGCTGTTTCCAAACGGGTGCTACCTGAAGACACAAAGGTGATTCCACCTGAGCTCTTTTCATGCACGTCATTTTTCAATGAGGGTGGGGGAAGGACGAGATTGTCTCTTTGCTTTGTTGAAGAAGGAAGCGGGCACCAGCAATTGAATTAGGAGGGGCACCGCCGTGGGGGGGTCACTTTATTAAGTGGTAAAACTTCTCACAGGGGAATAGCTGTTTTGTCTGAGTAAAATCAGCTTCTTGTGCAGGGAAGTGGTGGGTTAGACCGTGTGTGCGTTTCACCCTTTTCTCAGCAAACATTTTCCCACTCCAGATCCTCCTCAAATGCATTTGTCCCATGGAGTCCCAATTCATCATGCATTTAATCATGCATTAATCATAGGGTTGCCAAATGGGGGCAGGGGGCGGGGAAACCCTCGCTTTGGAGGCCCGATTTCCACCGCGTTGCTGACGTTGGGGGCGTGGCTGAGCTCGTCGGGGAGAAAACCGGTAAGTTTGCCAGACTTGGCAACCCTAATTAATCATGAGAGCCAGTTTGGTCTAGTGGTTAAGTGCGTGGACTCTAATCTGGGAGAACCGGGTTTGATTCCCCACTCCTCCACTTGCAGCTGCTGGATGTCCTTGCACAAGCCATAGTTCTGTCAGAGCTGTTCTCTCAACGACAGTTCTCTCAGAGCTCTCTCGGTCCCACCTACCTCACAGGGTGTCTGTTGAGGGGAGGGGAAGGGAAAGGAGTTTGTAAGATGCTCTGAGACTCCAAGTGAGGGGCGGGGTATAAATCCAAACTCCTCCTCCTCTTCTTCTTCTACCTGTCTTTGGAACTCCTTGTAGGTAGACTAGTTTGAGTGGGAGTAATTTGGAGTGAAAAACATGGGCAGTGGGGAAAAGATGAGGTGCTCCCTCCCACCTGCCCTTCTTCACATGAAACGGTTCCCTTCCAAAATGGATTTTCTCCAGAATGAATGGCCAGTGGGCTGCTTTGCACATTGAGTTGGCAACTTTGGGTTTGGAAATACCTGGAGATTGGAGGAAGGAGCCTGGGATGATGGAGTTTAGGGGGGGGAGAGGGACCTCTGTAGGGTATAGTGCCAGGCAGTCCATCTTCCAAAGCAGCTATTTTCTCCAGAAGTGGAATAAATACTTTAAATAAATATTAAGTAAATGCCCTGACCTGGATAGCCCAGGCAAGCCCGGTCTCATCAGATCTCAGAAGCTAAGCATGGCCGACCCTGGCAAGTCCTTGGATGGGAGACCTCCTTGGAATACCAGCAGTTGGGAGGCGGGGGCAGGCAATAACAAGCCATCTCTCTGAAACGTCCAAGGCAGCTCCACTAGGGGTCACCAGAAGTCACCATGACTTCCAGGCACGCAAGCACAGGCACACAGAAATGTTGTTGTTGTTCAGTCGCACAGTCAGGTCCGACTCTTTGCGACCCCATGGACAAGATCTTGCCAGGCCCTCCTGTCTTCCACCGTCCTCTGAAGTTTGCTCAGTTTCATGTTTGTTGCATCTATGACACTGTCTAACCATCTCATCCTTTGCCGTCCCCGTCTTCTTTGACCTTCAGTCTTTCCCAGCATCAGGGTCTTCTCCAGTGAGTGCTCCCTTCTCATTTGGTGGCCAAAGTATTTGAGCTTCATTTTCATTATCTGGCCTTCCAGGGAACAGTCAGGGTTGATTTCTTTGAGGATTGACTGATTTGATCTCCTTGCAGTCCAAGGGACTCTCAAGAGTCTTCTCCAGCACCATAGTTCAAAAGAATCTATTCTTCGGCGCTCAGCCTTCCTTATAGTCCACAGAAATGCTCACAAATAAATATTAAATAAATAAGTGATCCGTGTAGTCTGGAAATCAGTTGTAATTCTAGGATAACTCCGGACACCACCTGGAGGCTGGCAACCCTAATTTTCAAGCAAGATGTACAGTGGTTCCAATCCCAGTGCTGCTGTAGAAGAATTTAAGAACATAAGAACATAAGAGAAGCCAATGCTGGATCAGGCCAATGGCCCATCCAGTCCAACACTCTGTCACACAGTGGACAAAAATACCAGGTGCCATCAGGGGGTCCAGCAGTGGGGCTGGCTGGTGGAGGAAAAGGCCATCAAATGGCAACTGACTTACGGCAACCCTGTAAGGTTTTCAAGGCAAGAGAAGAACAGAGGTGGTTTGCCATTGCCAGCCTCTGCATAGCAACCCTGGACTTCCGTGGTGGACTCAACAAGGGCTGACCCCCCCCCCCCCCCCCGCTTAGCTTCCAAGATCTGATAAGATCAGGCTAGCCTGGGCAACCCAGGCCAGGGCTTACTCTAAACTGGAAGCCTGTTATGTAGTCAGAAAAGGAAGGCTGTAATGAAAAGCAGCCCTCACATTTCAGGCCAGGAAACGAGTCCTTCAGCAGAACGTTTACACGTCTCTCTGACACTCAGCCCCCTCATGGATCACTGCCTTGTCGTGGCGAGGGGGCTTGCGTGGTTCGATGAAGCTGTGGGCTATGCCGTGGAGGGCCACCCAAGACGGACAGGCCACAGCAGAGAACTCAGACCAAGAGTGATCCCCTGGAGAAGGAAATGGCAACCCACTCCAGTACTTTTGCCAAGAAAACCCCATGGACAGTATCAAAAGGCTAAAAGATATGTCGCCGGAAGATGAGCCCCTCAGGTCGGAAGGTGTCCAATATGCTACTGAGGAAGAGCAGAGGGCAAGTACAAGTAACCCCAGAAAGAGTGAAGCGGCTGGGCCAAAGCCGAAAGGACGCTCAGTTGCGGATGTGTCAGATGGTGAAAGGAAAGTCCGATGCTGCAAAGAACAATACTGCATAGGAACCTGGAATGTAAGATCTATGAATCAAGGTAAGCTTGACGTGGTCAAAAATGAGATGGCAAGACTGAACATCAATATCTTAGGAATCAGTGAACTAAAGTGGACAGGAATGGGCGAATTTAACTCAGAAGACCATTATATCTACTACTGTGGCCAGGAATCTCATAGAAAAAATGGTGTGGCCTTTATAGTCAACAAGAGAGTGCAAAAGTCAGTACTAGGATACAATCTCCATGGGGTTGCGAAGAGTTGGACTCGACTGTGCGACTGAACAACAACAACTGACACTCAGTCTGGTTCTCCCCCTCTCCTCAGGCACTTCCAAGCAATCTGCATCTCTTCCATGAAGAAGACAATGGGAGCAACACCCCATGATATGTGTACGTGTCCTTGTAGAGCTGGAACTGACAGCACAATGCTAGGCAGAGTTACACCCTTCGGAACCCACTCACTGGACTTGCGTGCGTCTGTGTGCAAAGTGCTGTCGAGTCGCAGCTGACTTATGGCGACCCCATCGGGTTTTCAAGGCAAGGGATTAAGCACAGGCGGTTTGCCAGTGACTTCATCTGCCACGTCTTCCTTGGTGGTCTCCCATTCAGCTACTCACTGAGTTTAGCTTTTGAGATCTGACGAGATGGGGCTATTCTAGACCGTTCCACCTCCCTTTGGTGGGCTTAGAAGCATGTAACTCTTGTTTAGGATTGCAATGAGAGAGGAAATGCCTTGAATCCGGGCTTACTTGGCAAACTAGTGGTGCCGAGGAAGCAGATCTGGAGTTGTTTTGATCTGCAGGGTCCTGGATGTTGACCCTTCCTTACCTGCACTTTGATGACATAGGTTTCTTCCAGGTAATCTACTGTGTCTGCAGCAAACAGGGGGCCCAGGGCTGCAACGTCTACTTCGGGGAGAAGGCTCGGGTGTGTCATCATGTCTGCACTGAGGAACAACAAGGCAGGTTAGGAGCAGACATTTTTCAGCACCCTGCCTCCCTTACAGCGTGCATCCATTGCAAAGTTCAATAGCCATACATGCACTCTTCTTGTACTCCGACATAGGCAAGTGGGGCAGCCCAGGGCTTCTAAAGTGTGGGGACTTAACCAGGCTAGCCTGATCTTATCAGATCTCGGAAGCTAAGCAGGCCTGTTGGGAGGGTTTCCAAGCAGCGTTCCCTCTAAGCTGAGTTAGTGTGACCTAGCTCGCAGTTTTTTTAGCCTCCGGCTCACACATTTTTGTCTTCGCTCAGGAAGGAGGGCTCCAGAGCACACTAATTTATGCAGTAGCCAAACTGATCACTCACAGCTTTAATGACAGTAGCTCACAAAGTAGAATTTTTGCTCTCAAGACTCCACAGCGTAGAGGGAGCACTGGTTTCAAGCCTGGGATCTCCTCCTCGGCAGGGTGGTATCAATGCCCTCCTCTCGTGTGATAATTGCTCACCTTTATGACCTAAGCTAGCCCAGGCTCATCAGATCTTGGCATCTAAGCAGGGTCAGCCCTGATTAGCACTTGGATGGGAGACCACCAACGAAGATGAGGGTTGCTATGCAGAGGCGGGCAATGTAGTTGTGGAATTTACTGTATTTAGCCATTGGCCATTACAAATTTTACAAAACCACAAAATGCGTTAACAGGTAAAACTTTAAGATCAGATGTTAAAATTAATTTAAATTTGTTAGTAATACAGAATAGTCCGATCCAGCCAGAAATTCATGGAGCTACCCCGTTCGGTACCGCCCTAGCTCTAATAATCTGGGCTGCAAAAGTGAATAGAGAAACTCTGTCAGATACACAGGAATTATTATCTGCTAACAGGAACACAGTCTTCTCATTTTCAGAGTATGCATTTAAGGCAGATAAAATTCCGGCCAAAAATTTATCTCTGGTATCACTGTATAGCAGACAGGATAAAATATAATGAGGCAGATTCTCAACTGCGGGCGATCCACAAACGCAGACGCCGAGTTCCGTTGGAGTATGACGATAATGACCAGCCGGAAGAGCTGTTTGCATGGTTTGAAAACGCAGAGCAGTAAAGGACACTCTAAGATTGTGATTGGAAATATCAACTAAATAATTAGATCTAAAATGGTTAAATGGCAAATCATCTCCTAACGTCTCTTGCCTTGAAACCCCTACAGGGTCGCCATAAGTCGGTCATGACTTGATGGTGCTCTTCCCACCGCTGCCACCGCTCTGTGATATGATACCCTGCTGAGGCCCCTCCCCTCTCCCAACCCTGCCCTTCCCAGGCGCCACTCCTCAAATCTCCAGGAACTTCCCCAACTCAAATCTGGAAATCCGACCAACAGGCTTGAGCTTCCTTAGGTAAAGTAAAGGCAAAGGTTTTCCTTGCTCAGGGCGGTGCTCATCTCTGTTTCCAAGCCGAAGAGCCAGCACTGTCCGAAGACTCCTCCGTGGTCATGTGGCCAGCATGACTAAACGCAGAGGTGCACAGAACACTGTTACCTTCCCACCAAAGCAGTGCCTATTTATCTACTTGCAAATTCTTGCTTTCGAACTGCTAGGTTGGCAGGAGCTGGGGTCAGAGGAGGAGCTCACTCCATCACGCGGCACTCGGGTCTCGAACTGCTGACCTACAGACCTTTCTGTCTGGAGCTCAGTGGCTTAACCTCTGAGCCACCACGGCCCCTGAGCTTCCTTATCTACCTTTAAAAACTAGCTGTCCCTGTTTGTGCTGCCCCCAGTCAGCGTTAACTGTAGGTAATAGTAGTTTAGTAAGACTGCTGTATATCTTGAAGAGTAGTTGCCCCTGGGAATTGCGCTAGCTTCGGTTGAGCTCAGCACTTTCTAGGTGTGATCAACACACAGCCACTGAAGAGAGTTAGATCATCTTT
>NW_015167592.1:356711-376082 GCF_001447785.1 Gekko japonicus | reverse complement strand
ATATCTATCTGGCACATCCTGTCAGATTAGGCCTTTTAGAGTTAGGTGTACACACAGGAGCATCTCAGACTTTTTCTTATGCCTTCATTGAACTGGAGTCTGAGCACGTGGCCACTTATTTACCTACTGCAGTTCCCTTAGGAACACATGGCAGCTATGTGAGGATTCAAACAGATGAGACAAAGATGCAGCAGCTCATTCTGCCCATAAAGCCAAAACAGGTTTCTTTCTTACAAGCATTAATGTCACTCCTGTTGGCTGCCCATACGCTTTGTCTCACTGGGAGCCAATTAGAACTAGTGGCCTTTATGCCTGAGTAGTCTTTCTGTCTCAGGAGACACGAAGCCTTTTTTGGAAATTGTCAGAACTGAGGAGTTACCTCAGAATTCCACTGTGCTGTCTTTATAAGGCATACAAATAAAATAATAAAGGGACGATGCTTGAATCCATTTTAGAAATTGTGAAAGGACATAAATTTGGACCCAGCCTAAATTGAAAACTGAGTTCAGCATTTGAATTCTGCTCACGTTGGGGCAATCAAAGGGAGCTCCAATTTTTACAAAACTGCACAATTAAATAACAGATGTTTTCCATAAGGAATCATGACGGTTTTCTTTGCTTTATACATTTCAAAAAGCAGGTAGGATTATATCTTTATTTTTCTCCAGGTTTCATTAATGCAAGGTCATTGACTTAAAAATAGTCCTGGTGTGTGCTATAGGCTCTTTCAGGTGTGATCTGCAACATGTTAAAATTGCTGGACATTTAAAAAGCTGACTAGAGATGGTAGTAGGCTGCAGGTGAAATTGGAAGTTTGCTTGAATAATTATTGGGCATAAAATGAGTTTTACAGTGCTATCCTGACCAGAATTACATCAATGGTTTTAGAACGGTGTAACCCTCTTTAGGGTTGCACTATTAGTTGTCTTTCTGTCTTCCATTGTCTACCTGAAATTAAGGTAACAATCCTATCCATACATAGCTGAGGAAGCCTAATGGGTAGTATGAAATGAAGCACATGATCCGGTACCGCACCTGCCATGTAAAGATCCTGTCACTCCATGAGTTGCTCCGGAACTTCCATAGGGCTAGTGTGGTGTAGTGGTTAGAATGTGAGATGAGGATCTGGGAGACCCAGACTTGTATACCTCTCTGCAAGGAAGCTTGTTCTGTGATCTCACTCTCAACCTAACCTACCTCACAGGGTTGTCCTGATGATAAAATGGAGGTGAGGAGAATAATGTAAGCCATGGTGGGTCCTCATCGGGGATAAAGATGGGGAATGAATGAGGTGAATAAATGAATAAATATTTGCAAGAAGATGCATGGTACAGTCAGACATCCTGACTAGCTAAGGTCCTCTTGGATTCCAGCCACGTAAAGAATGGACAGTGTTTAAATATTACTGAAGACTTAAAGGGATTTTTAAGACAATACGTAACACATCCGACATAGCCGTCCAGTCTTCCTGAGTTTATCAAAACAGCAAAAACCCATCTCCTGTATCTGAGCTAGAATTCTCCTGCCATGCATGGCAGTGGAAGTTGGGTGGAGGTAGGGACATGGGGGGGGATGCCATCCGCAATGGCTAACATTACTTCTGGGGGAAACCCAGAAGCATTACCAGTCCTTTCTAGGAACTGCCAGTAATTCACATAGAGGACAGGCATCATTTCCAGGTTTTCCTGGAAGTGACCTCATGCCAACAGTGGATTTTAAAAAAAAATCTCCCACCAGCCACTGGAGTGCTGATAGGCAATGGTCACTGGGGGTGGAAGATCTCCCATCCCCAGCAGGAGTACTTCAGCCCTAATCTAAGCCCCAGCTTATCCTGTAAGAAATTATGCAGCCACTATGTTTGCATAATCATAATATCAGAGCTTGGCCCAGCAGTCACTTAACAGAGGAGTTATTTTTCCCACCCACTTCAGAACATTCCAGATGCTGCTGCATCTAAAAGGAATATTGCTATAGCCTGCTGTGGAGACTAGACCTCACAAACCCCCAAAACACTTGTCCTAAATTTATCTGTCTTACATTAGATGAACAAGATCTGCAAAATCTTAAAACTTAGGAGCGTGATTTGTTTAGTGTACATTTGTGATTCTGTGGGCACCCGCTGTGATCCACTACACATGCGCATATACGGTGCACTGTATGGCCAGCTGCAGTCTTGGCCTTGGCTGGGGATAATCATTGGGCGTGGGAGAGAGGGGAAGTTGGTAGATATCGCCTTTAAAAGGGTAAAAACAACCACATTTGAATGGAAATCATGTTCATAAATATGAAAAGGTATATTCACTGTTGAAATAATATGACTATAACATTTCTAAAACCTGTTACTAGGACTTACATTGGGTTTTACTTTTTCAGCTTGATCCTCTCCCTGAAAAGGTGTTACAGGAAAGGGCAAATACCAATGCGTTGCGTTCCATTGAAAAAGTCATTGAAATACACAGTGAGTGGTTTTGTGTTTTTGGCATTCTCTGTATAATTTCTGAATGGTTATTTCTAAAAGTGGAATTTTATAACATAGTTTTCTACAATTTACACGTCAAATGATGAATCATTTCAAAATTGTATATGAACTGTATTAGTAAGAACACCTCAGAATAAGAAGCAATGTAAAATGTTTTGTCAAAAAAGATTCAGGGGAGAAAAAAGTGGACCATAAGAGAAAACAAAATCCCACAAGAACCCAAAAATGAACCAAAAGAGAGTATTCAAGGAAACAGATGGGGTTGGACCCATGCATCTGCAAATGGAACCTGTTTCTACTGCCTTCCCCAAGCAAGCCCCTGTGTGTCTGAAAATCCACTGCTAAAGGTTTAAGGACTCTGCAGATCAAAATATGTAGCAGCTGAGGGAGCTGTGGCAAGAAAAAAGTGTTGAAAGAAATTCACACACACGCACTCTTGGTCAAGCACTGCAAGCTCCCAGAACAGAGCAAAACTTGTTCAAGAGTATAGAGTGTCCGATTCTGGCCAGTTCCACCTTCCTGCTATATTCGTTTGAATTTCCCTTTGCCACGTGTTATAGTGTTCTGGAATGTTCCTGGACCTTCTCAAACGTTTACTGGGGGAAAGGCCATTAAAATCACTTCTGCAAACTCTGTCAGTTTGGAGAAGCATTGGATCCCTCCCCATTACCGTTGCTGACTCTGGGCTGGGAAATTCCTAGAGATTTTGGGGTAGAGCCTCAGGAGGGACTTCAGCATGGCACAGAGGCCAAAGCAGCCATTTCCCCCAGGGGAAGGGATGGAGGTGGTTAAATGTGTGCTCCCATAGTATTTTCATACCAAGATCAAAGTGCACATTTTAATAGGGTTACATTGAACAGTCTGGAAGTGTTAATTCAGAACACAGAAGCACTCAGGTAAGTGTAGAACTAAAATGTGGGATCTGAGGGGGATGTAGAGTTGCCAGCTCAGGTTTGGGAAATTCCTGGAGACTTGGGGGCAGAGCCTGGGGAAGACAGAATTTGTGGAAGGGAAGGGACCTCAGCAGAGAGCCAGTTTGGTATAATGGCTAAAAGCGCGGACTCTAATCTGGGAAAACCGGCTTTGATTCCCCACTCCTCCACATGCAGCCAGCTGGGTGACCTTGGGTCAGTCATACGTTCTCTCAGAACTTGAAGGTTGACAAGCCTAGGGGTAGGAAGACCTGCTGCTGACACATTGCAGAAGCCAACTCATCATTCAGAAAACTTAAGTATGTAACATGTCCAGTTGGTTATCACACCACTGTCTTCATCAGAAAGGGAAACAACTCGAATATAATAGAGCTCCGGAAACATGATGATAATTCCAGATGAGGTCATATGGGTCTGTAGCACCAAAATAGACGAAGAGCCCAGAGGCATCTTAGAAGTTAATAGAATGTACTGTTGGTTTAGATATTTATAGCCTGCTTTTCTACACCAACAGCAACACCATGAGAGAGAGAGAGTGTGTCTGTGTCTGTGTCTGGTCTAGTGTCACCCAGCAAGCTTCCATGGCAGAGCTGGGATTTGAACTGGGATCTCCCAGATCTTAGTCTAGCCCTCTAAACACTACACCCCTTTATCTGCAGTTTTTAGTATAAATGGACTCGCATGACGGATCAATACTTTATGCACTTGGTGAAATGAGGTCTGCATCATGAAAGCTGATGTAGAATAATATTTTTAAATTTTAAGGTGGCATTGGACTTCAGTTTTACTTTGCTGCAGAAACGGGGAGGAAGGTTCTGCAAGTTTTCCCTCTCTTTCGTTTCTTACTGAGTGCTGTGCTTAGTATCTTTCTTCCAAGCATACCTGAGGTGTTGTATTTTCTCCTTCCCCAACTCACTTTTCTAAAAGCTACTGAACTATTCTTTTAGACAATCAATATCTGGCCTGCTGAATAATTAGGTCAATCCTTGCAACAAAAATGAAGTCGAGGGTAGTATTGCCAGCCTCCAGGTGGTTGTCACGAGTCTCTTGGTCACCCGTGGACTTTGCCCCAGATGCCACTTTGCCAAGATGGGGGTCCATCGGTAGTCCTCCTTACACGGAATCTGGTGCGCTGCCTGGCAAGGGAGGGGGAAGGAGAGGGGGAGGAGTGAGGACAGGAGTTGCCTCAGTCTTGAGAAGGGGGGGGGTTACATCACCAACTCCCCTGCAAGCTCCCTGGGCCTTGTTATGCCAACTTCTCCAGGAAATTCCTGGAGACCCAATCCAAGTTATCTACCAAGGAAGTTTGGGTGTTTGTGGCTGTGCGTAAGTTCTTCCTGTCTCATCCCCCCCCCCCAGGCCAGCCCTGCCTCCAGTTTAAAGACAAGGATGCCAGGTCTGTGTCCCTCTCCCAGCCCCACTCCACCCCCAACTAGCTGGATGGGCTGGGGATGGCCATGCAGGCTGGCTGCTGCTGCCCAGGCCGCCAGTCTTGTCACTTGGGACAGCCTGGCACAGCTGCAATTCAGGCCAAACCACCCCGGGCCTGTTTCTTGCAGCGGGAAAGCGGGTAGCTGCTCATCGCTCCTTCGGCTGTTGTGGGGACGGGCTGCCACTGCCATCTTTCACAAGCTGGTGTTGGAGCTGCCTGCCTTCTCCCCCCACTGGTGAGTGCTGGGGTGGGGGGCTCGGTCTGCCTGCGGGAGTCTCCCCCCAGGCCTTTTCCCTTGTTGGGGGTTGCTGGGGGCCGGCGTCCAACAGGCTCCCCCAGGGGGGACCTCGCTGGGACCAGGCCAGGACCGGACAGTGGGGCCTGGAGATTCCCTCAAATTACAGTTGATTTCCAGATGACAGATGAAGAAAATGGCTGCTTTGGAGGATAGACTCTAAGGGATTATACCTTGCTGAGGTCCACGCATGGGCTCCACCCCCAAATCTCCAGGAGTTTCCCAACCTGGAGTTGGCAACCCTAGTTGTGAATCCGTATGGTTGGTTGCTTACATAGCATGACTAACAGTGCACTCCAAAAGGCTCTTTCTTGGGAGTAAGCCTTACTGAATTGGATTCTGAGCTGACCTGCATATAGGATGGTACTGCCATGTTTGTAATTTAGATTCTTAACAGTGAATGCAGTGATGGTGCATCCATTTGTATTTTTCTTTTAGGTAAGTACTGGCATTCACTCCAGCGTTATTCCTCGACAGTCGGCTACTCTTTGATAGAGGCGCAAAAGTGTGAGAATGAAGAAGCAGAAACCGTAACAGCTATGGCATCGTTGTCAGTGGGAGTCAATCCACCCCTTGACAAAAAGTGAGTTCCCTTCCTTTCTCTCCATCTCCAAGTCAGACTGTGATATTTTAGAGAGGAAGTGGAAGATAACTCTGCCAGTCAACTTGTAACTAATTAGCCCTCCGATGGAGTTCTGTCCTGGCTTAAAGAAAAATGGAAGCGACGCACAGAGGCTCCAAAAGACAGCAAAGGCCTTAAATGCAAAATCCAGAGAGAAGCGTCCAAGAACAGCTGACTGTGTTCCACCTAGAGAAAGAAAGAAAATCAGTGAAATTATAATAGACTTGGAATTTCAAAATGCTGAAAAGGCCTGCATCGTAGTACTGATCTGATCTAATTTATTACAGCAAGAGCCAGTAAAACAGTACAATTCTGATATAAAAAAGATTAAAACAGTAATAGCATAGCAATAGTATAAAAACATTAACGAGAAAATTAATAAAGTTAGTAAAATAAAATAATATTAATAAGAGAATCGCTTCTCGGCCTTTTGGCTAAGAAGTGTAAACATTATCTACCTAAGTCATCTGTAGTACTTCTGTTCATGAAAGACATTGGTCTTACTCTAGGCACATTTACTTTGGATGGATAATAAATAAATGGGCAATTAAAGTTTGTCTAAAGTTTTCTTAAAGAGTTTAAAATACGGCTGATCAGGCTATTCTCGGGACAAAGCAAATTCTTACACTACCAAGGTAGACTTCGACACCCTGGAAATCCCTTCAGACATCTCGATACTTTCTCTCTGTGGCCTCTGTAATGCGAAGCATAGAAAAATTAATTTTTTTCCCCCAAGGCTGAGCATTCGTTAGCATAATTATACTGAATACAGGGAAAGGGAGGTGAAACCCAGAAATCAGACTGATTCAGTTGACAATTCACTTTGGTTCTGAGAACCGAGCATCGTTCCAGATGGTCTTAAGCCATTATTAGAAGTATAAATAGCGTTTGGTGTGTATTCACAGGCAGGCAGTTGAACATGTGGTTTGCTGCCAATTGATCATGAACGGAACAAGTTCACAGAAGGTATCTATGCCACCTCTCTATTTTCACCACAGCCCATTGGGTTCCTGAAAAGCCGTGCCTGACTGATGGCCGGAGGGATGTGGGATACGGATTGGGGGAAGAGAAGGCTGCAGCAGGAAGGGAATTCGCAGAAATCACCTCTTCTCATTTCTGCAGAAGTTCTTCCACAGACAGAACAAGAACTTGTGCCAATCCTCCTACTTGTTGTTGCCCCCATGTCGCCATCCCACATTGATCTGACCGATCCCTCAGGCATAGCTTTTTGGGGAGTGCAGGGGGCTGCAGTGAGAAAAGGGTTGTTGTTAGCCATTCAGTCGTATTTGACTCTTGGCGATTCTATGGGCCAGGTCTCTCCACGTTTTCCTATCTTGTACTTTTTCTTTGAGTTGTTTCATGCTCATGCTGGTGTTGACTTTGTCTAGCCACCGTTCTCTTTGGTGGCCACGTTTCCTTTTGCCGCTAACCAATCCAAGCATAATTGCTCTTTCTTGTGAGTTCTTCCACATGACATGGCCAAAATAAGTCAGACACAGTTTTGTGATTTTTACTTCCAGCGGCATGTCTGGTTTTACGTGCTCCAATACTTGCTTGTTTGTCACCTTTGGTACCCAAATTCGCTCTGCTTGCCCTTGATTGCATCCAGTCCTCTAAGGGTTATACTAAATAAGTTCATTGCCTTTGTCTAGTGATCGATAAGTTCCCTTACAACATGCCACATATGAGAAAAATGTATTTGGAGAACTTGGGGTGCACCCACCCAAAATTTGTCCTCTCAGCTGCCTTCTGGCACGGCCATGTTACTCCCCAGGAGCCAGGAAAAAGCTGGAGAGGAGTGAAGGAGAGGTTCCAGCAGGAGGGAGAATTCTTCTTTGGCTGACATATACCAGTTAGAGAAGAATTCAGCAGCTATGAGGCTTGCTTATTAAATTTGCAGATGATACTAAATTGGGAGGGGTAGCGAATACGGTAGAAGACAGAGTCAGGATACAGGATGATCTTGACAGGCTGGAAAACTGGGCTAAAACAAATAAATTGAATTTCAATGGGGATAAATGTAAAGTTCTGCATTTAGGTAGGAAAAATCAAATGCATAATTATAGGTTGGGGGAAACTCGTCTTGGCAGTCGTGTGTGTCTGGGAGAACTGGGTTTGATTCCCCACTCCTCCACTTGCACCTGGCTGGATGACCTTGGGCAAGCTGTAGTTCTGATAAGAGCTGTTCTTGAAAAAGAGCCATTTCTGTCAGAGCTCTCTCAGCCCCACCTACCTACTGTTGTGGGGAGGGGAAGGGAAAGGAGGTTGTCAGCCGCTCTGAGACACCTTTGGGTTGTGAAGGGCGGGGCATAAATCCAATCTCTTCTCTTCATCCATCTTGATTCAGGTTTCAAAACGTTTTCGGCTAAACATTAGGAAGAACTTCCTGACAGAGCAGTTCCTCAGTGGAACAGGGCTCCTTGGGAGGTGGGGGGGGGCTCTCCTTCTTTGGAGGTTTTCAAGCTGAGGCTAGACGGCCATCCGACAGCCATGCTGAGCCTGTGAACTCAGGAAGATCCTGAGAAGGAGGGCAGGAAGGGTTGCATCCAGTGTTCCCTCTAAGCCGAGTGAGTGTAAGCTAGCTCACAGTTTTTTAGCATCCAACTCACATATTTCTGTCTTCGCTCAGGAAGGGAGGGCTCCAGAGCAAACTAATTCATGCAGCAGCCAAATCGCTCGCTCCCAGCTTTAATGACAGTAGCTCACAAAGTAGAATATTTGCTCACAAGACTCCACAACTTAGAGGGAGCATTGGTTGCGTCAGGGCTTAGTTCTCATGGCCCTTTCTTACACGCCCAGGGAAATGCTGACCGCCACTTTGGGGTCAGGAAACAATTTTTCTCCAGACCAGTTTGGCCAGGGATCCTGGAGGTTTTTTGTCATCTTCTGGGCGTGGAACAGCAGTCAGTGAGGGTGTGGAGGGGGGAGGTATTTGTGAATTTCCTGCCTTGTGCAGGGGGTTGGACTAGATGACCCTGGAGGTCCCTTCCAACTCTATGATTCTATGAAGCCAGCCTCTTTTTGAACTGCTGAAGCTCGTACTTCTAGCCGAAGAAGTAAAATTTCAGAAGCGTCTCTGTCTGTGACACTCTCACTCTTTGCTTCTACTCTGTGCTCAGTTGCCTTTTCTTTTCTTTTCCAGGCCAGATGAGGAACCCATGGAGCAGGATCCTCCCCTGTAGCACTCATTTTCTGGGCTGGAGTTCTCCTCTTTGTTCGTCTTTGTCTTGGGGCTCTGCAAGGAAGTCGTCCCTTGTTAACTCCTGCATCCGGTCATGGTTTACTTCCAGACTACGGAAGGGCAGCCATGCATGGAAGAAAGCAAAAGTTCTCCGTATCTGTACAGAATGTGCTTATGGAAAAGGGGGAAAAAATGCAGGTGAAGAGCAGAAATATTAAAGACATGTGCACTGAGCATTCTTCCTCTTTCCTAAAGGGGAGCCGTTAAGAGGCAAGAAAGCAGTGAAGTATTTGGCAGAATTGCCAAAGGAAACAGATTTTCACACAGACATGACAACTTTCTTTTGAAACTGGTGCTTAAAATTTGATTACCCTCTGTTTCAGACCACTCAACCCATATTGGAAGTTTTTAATTATAATTTATTTTTTTTAAAGATTTTGTGGCTTTTGCCTCTCTGTGATTCAGACATTCTCTTCGAAACCCAAACAATATGAGGAGGGGGTTTTTTTTTTTCATATGAAGGGTGAAAAGAGAACAGATTTTTTTATACCTATATAGATACGTACGAGCAGACTAAACGTGTGCCGAGGAAGAACGTTAAACTGGGGCAGTAGCCCGGAAAGGGGATCGGCTTTAATATCTCCAAAGCCACCTGAAGAGTTTGTTGTGCCTTTAAATACAGATTGGATTGATTTGGGGGCAACTGTGTTTTTTTTTTTTTCCTGATGTTTTGAGGAACAATGCCTTAAAAAAAATAACAGAACTCCACAGCAGTTGCTCTGGCAGGGTAGGCGAAGAACTGCAATCAGCGAAGCAGGCTCTCGGATTTTGCGCTAGCATGAATCGCGTAAGCAGGCAGAGGCCGGAGGGTCTCTAAAATGAGTTTGGATTTTATTTTTTTGTTTCGGTTTATTGCTGTTTAAAATGATATTAAGGTAGTTGCCAGTAAAGTGGCAAATACTGTTGGGGTTCTAAAATTAAACAGGTTTTTTTTCAATGGGAAAAAAAACCTACAGTGTTTTCTCCTACCCATTATGTATAACCATTTAAACTATCGATTTGGTTGTAAAAGCATGCGACAGACTCAACTGCGACTTTAAAAAGACGACAGGAATGCTTTTCATTAAAAGCAAGTAGCATGAGAATATTGCTTAATATTTTAGCTATAGATGTATAAATGTATATCTATAATGTATATTCCAAATATATTCCGAGCTTAGAAGATAATGACTCATACAAATTTTGATTAAGTATTTATAATGCATTTATAAGAAATATATAAATAAATGCAGATTACAATGGTAGCCATTGGAAGGTCCCTTGCAGAAGACTTATTTGTGGACTGGAATGTAAGGGTGTTTTTTTTCAAAAAGGAATCTAGTTTGAAACGTGACCATTTTCAGACTATAGTTTGGAATGTTTTCAGAATGCCAACATTTTAGCCACTGGGCAACTACCCTAAACATTAATATCTTAATTTAAGGTTCTTAACTTTGATCCTCTTTTGACAGAATGGTTTTTTTTCTACAAAATTTGTTATTTGCTTCACTTTACATTTGTTTTTTTCTCACGACATTTCATTTATGCTTTCCGTTTGACAGCTGTTTCCAAACATTGTCTGAACCTGTGCCATCTTTCGTTGCACATTGTGTGTGTATGGGGGGGGAGTGTTCGTGTTTGGATTTTTCTCCCGTCAGTGGCTTTCACGGTCATGTGGAGTGGTTGAGGATTGCGGGGGGTTTCACTTTCAGAAAGCCCCTTTTTTTCCAGGAAGGGAAGGATTTTAAGCTCTTTGTTATATCAGGAAACACTGTATATTTCTCCACTTTCCCCAGTCATACTTGCTATGCTATATAAAGAAAATACGGAGCGTTCTTACCTTAAGACATGTTAGTATTACAAAGAGTGATGTATCATATATCCTCCATTATAGGGTGTGGCAAGATTTCTTAAAGGCATTAACAACTTAAAGGGACCGTGTGGAAGGCCTGCCACGCTCTGTCGGTGCAGTTTTAACTCTAATGCAAACACTCAGAACATTTCCTGAACTAAAGTTCTCTGGAAAGACTTATTTCACAGCGAATTGTAATAATAACAATATTTTGCAGGCTAGGGAAGAGCTGATCCTGGCCACCACATTTTTCCTCCTTTTGCCTTGTTGTGTGTGCGAGAGGGGTGTCACTCAGAATAAATAACTCATGTTTTTGTAGTGAAAACTGGGTGGCCGGAGGAGGCTGAAATGGTGTATTCTTTTTTCAAGCAATGTCGCTTCCTCCTCTGAATAACTGGAGGTATTTTTTGTAACTCTCCCCACCCCCTCTTAATTTGTGTTATAATAACTGACAGGGTCACTTTGTGGTAATTTATTTTTTGTTTTGTTTGGGGGGGGGAAAGAAATTCATTCCATGAAGAGCAGAGTGGTGAGAACGAAAACACAAAACAAATCTTGAGTGCACACAGGACAGAGTTTTAAAGACTGAGATATAATTTTCAAAGCATACACTACAATATTTGAGTTCTTTAACTAATCCAAGTACATTCAAATTGATGACTATTTTTTTGGCATTAAAACTGGCAGGAGCATACTCTGAGAGTATAGTTTGACAGTAAAGATAAAAATCATATATATTTTGTAAAATGACTGCCTTGCTGCTGTGATCTGAAAAGATTTTCGTTGTGGAATCACCTGATTTCATGTTTTATTGATCTACCCCTTTACCGCTGTCGGTAACTGTAATGCATCATTTCAGCCTAAAATATGTTTTTAATTTCAACTGCATGTTGTCAAAATGTGTACTTTTTTGCATTGCAAGAAACGATTGATACACAGCTCAGTGGTGTTGACACAACAGTTTGGACTTGTCAGTCATAGCTTCCAAGCTTTTCCAATAGCCACTTTTAAGATTTTTCATTGGTGTCTTTCAAAGCACGTTGCTACATCACTGTCCGTCCCACGAGACAAAACTCTTGCATCTTGTTTAAAATGATAGTTGTATAATCCCCTACAAGAATGGGGGTCTGGGTTTCCCTCTGCAGTTTATGTGCAATGGAAAGGGAACATTGGCCTCATGGGGTTTGAGGAGGTACCACTGTAGCCTTGATTTCTTTTCTACAAGTTTACTTGATATGGACCTGATGGGAATGCTTATGAGCTCTGTGTCCAAGCTGATTTAGGTACTGTACCTTTCATTCCCACATTTTTATATACAAATATGAGGTAACTCAGTTCCACCAGCAAGATACTAGTGGATGTTTTCACTAATCCAGCTTCCAGAATACTTGGGTGGCATATTATAAATTTTCTTTTGTAGCAATGAAGAGAAAAGAAGGAACATCTTAAAGCTGTATTACCCAGAAGTGACTCCTAGGTTGTAGTACACACAGTACTAATGATCAAGTATTTGGTTTTGTTTTACTTTCTATACACAGACATTCCTTTTTATTAGTCATGTACTCATTCCATTCTTCCTTTTGTAAACTTTTTGGGCCCACGTTTTATGGGCGTTGATATATATAAATATATATAAAATATATATGAATATATTTTTTTAAGTTTCCTACACCTTGAAGTTGCATGGTCTGTTAGGTTGGCATGTCTTTATATTGTATACAGATTTTGCACGCCACAGTTGGCAGCTTTGGAGAGAAAAAGAATTTCCCCTCTGATGGCATTAGCGGGTGTAAGGAAAAAAAAGAAGGTTGAAATGTTTCGTGTCATGTAGATTGATCAACAATGAAGAGCATGGAGGGGGAAGGCAGTTTGTCTTACTGAACTTATTAAGGACCTGTGCTTTTTATTGTAAAATTTAAAAGGACTACTTAAACACTTGTCATTTTAAGGGAAAAAAGAGATATCTAGCACTTGTGACAAACCAACAATAGAGTTTATTGTATTTATGTAGAAATAATGTTCCAGGAGAAACTACGCAGAACACCCACAAGTAAACTGCCTGTGTCTTCTTTTTTAAAAAAGGGTAAAAGAGGGGCAGGAGCTTGGTTTTTTGTTTTTGTTTTTTGTTTTCCTTTAGGCATGAAAGGGATAAGGCAGGCACAACCCTTTGCCAACTTTTTTTTTTTTTTTAGTAATCTCAGATAAACATGACAAGGACTTGAAGAGCAAACTCTTCAGCACAGCTGTGTTAACGTGTTTTTAATTTCTTGGAATGATGTATGAATAGATTTCAGTTTTAAGCAGTGACGTACTGTACAAACACTGTGGTTTCAAACCAGCAGGAAATGAAGTTTCTTCATAGTGATAGTTGAGTGTGGGGGGGTCCTCCCAACTTCACCTTGTCTTTGATATTGATTAAAAAGGATCTGAGAGAAAGAGAGAGAAAGCGAGTGAATGAATGTATGAGTGAATGGATTTAACACTTCTGGTGCTCTACGTTGGAGGCGCTATATATATATGAGTTGAAAAACTATTCACCCAGGAGCTTATTACAGATATGTAGTACCAAAAGTTGTAACTCTATTATAGTCTGCTTTATACCTATACATGCTCAGTATGTTGTCACCATTGGTAGCAGCTACCAGTTTATTCTGTAATTTAGACGGTTTCATTCTTAACTGTATGAACCCTTTAAGTGATGCTAGCATATTCTTTGTACTTAAATTTACTGATGACCTTTTTTTTCCTTTACTTGGTGAAGTTGAAAGTTTTGTTACTTAGCTTTCTCACTTTCCTGTTTTTGTTGTTTTGTTTTCATTTGTTTTTTACTGGCCAATGGTGTCTTTCTCTGATAATACCAACTTCAATTTCAACTTTAATAGAAGTCCAGTATTTTGTACCACATTATGACAACCTGTTATTCTTGTGGTGTAAATAAAAAGAAAAAGTGAAAAGAAAAATGTACCATCTCTATTGTTGATTTTCATATCTGTTGTGTCCTTTTTCATTTTCTGGCTCACTCTTGTATCCCTGTACCAGAAAATTACTCAACACTTTCTACACTTCCTTCAGATCTCTGGAGTAGGAAGGTTTTTTTGTAGGTACATCTTTGTAAAGAAGAACACATTGGGTTTGATTGAGGGATAGATTTCTGTTAAGAGAACCGCCGGGGGTGTGTGTGTGTGTGCTGAATCCCATCTTCCACTTTAAATTCGTTCCTTGTACTGTCCGGGGGGGGCAGTTCTCCCAAGAGCAGTATCTGGGACAGCCCTTTGGGCTTCTGTGAGGTGGGAAAGGGGAGAAAGTCCCATTCTGTTGATGGACATCCATCTCATTGAACCCAACCCATTGTTTCCAATACCTGGTTCTCGTGAACGTGTACAACCTGTGACTGGGCTGTATCAGTCCAGTGAAGTGGGGGGGGGCCTTATATGATTATATGCGAGACGTCAGGGGAAGGGAGACTCGCCTAGCCTTCATCGTCGTGGCTTCTGTGCAGTCCCACATGGGACTGCGCAGTCGCAGGCCAGCCACGGAAAAGATTTCCAAGCTTTCTAATAGACTAGGAGCGCCCCTCCTCCCTCTGACAGAACTATGGCTTGCCCAAGGTCGTCCAGCCAGGTGCAAGTGGAGGAGTGGGGAATCAAACCCGGTTCTCCCAGATTAGAGTCCGCGCACTTAACCACTACACCAGACTGGCTCTCTGCTTTGTTTGCAGGAGATCCCAGGGTCAGTCACTGGCATCGCTAGTCAAAACGGCTGGGGACCCAAAGTGGCTTACATCATTCTCCTGTCCTCCATTTTATCCTCATAACAGCCTTGGGAGGCAGTTTAGGCTGAGAATTTGTGTCTCACCCAGCGAGCTTCCATGGTAGAAAGGGGATGCAAACCTAGTTTTCCCAGATCGCGGTCTGACACTCTAACTGCTATGCCACCCCGGCCTGACAATGTACCAGCCTATGCAAGAAACACATTTTCTGGACAGACATAAAGACACCACCTTATACCAGAAACTTACTGATCAACAAACGTATCGACATGCATCCAGCTACCATTCTAACCATACAAAACAATCTAGTGTCTACATCCAGGTTCTATGCTACAACTGCATCCTGCTCCAATCCTACAGACTCCTTCACATGAGAATCTCTTCTCTACTGGTACAAGATGCGATTGTAGCCTCAAGCCTGACTGTAGACAGTAGATTTTTATAAGAAGAGACAATACAACCTTTTTGGAACTAGAACAGTTCCAATTGGGGATGCAAACCTAGTTTTCCCAGATCGTGGTCACTATCTCTCTCCTTCGCAAAAAAGATGAAAGTCTTCGCCCCATTCTTAATCTCTGAGGTCAAAGAATACAGCAGACCCGGGCAATTTTTGTCTCTAGTTTCCCTCCTGCCTTGACTGCCAGCTGCATATGAACAGGCACTTTCTGAACATTACTGTTGTGCATACTTTGAGAGAAGGGTGAGGACCTTCCTGACTGGTAGGTTATACCAGTCTTCAGTCTGGTCCACTCGGCCAGCATATATCCGGCTCCCCAGAACACCTGGGCCACTTTTGATTGCAGCAGTTTTTCATACTTCCCAGGCTCAAGATCTGACGGAAACTGTCTATACAATTGCAGCCAGACAGTACTGCAGTCACTTCCATTAACTGGTTTACATACAAGTCAGACTGGAACTGAGAGGTTTTATTGGCAAAAGAAGGCACAAAAACATCACAGCTCAGTAGCAAACCTCTGTCAACATGGGATTCACTGCTAGGACTAGTCATCTATAATTGCACTGAATGGAATGCAGTTGAGGGAATGCTAACAGAGAAGTAATCACTGTCACTAGTATAATGGAATTTCAGAGCAGGATTTGACCGTTTACTTGCTCTCTGATATTGATGCACATGTTACTAGCAGAATGGCTTTGTTTGCACTGGCGGCAAAAAAGATAAGACTGGGTTTAGGACTTACTGCAAGTTATTGATGTACAATGTACAATGTTTGTTGTGCTTTGATTTATTTTGAGTTGTTATGGCCAATGGCTAAGACAATAAACTAAACTTGACTTGATAAAGGGCACTGTCACTAGCACCTCAGGCGTGGACAAATTCCACCAAGCGCTCAACAACTTTCACCCCACCATCAGCCTGACAATGTACCAGTAATTGCAAGAAACACATTTTCTGGACAGACATAAAGACGCCACCTTATACCAGAAACTTACTGATCAACAAACGTATCGACATGCATCCAGCTACCATTCTAACCATACAAAACAATATAGTGTCTACATCCAGGTTCTACGCTACAACTGCATCCTGCTCCAATCCTACAGACTCCTTCAGATGAGAATCTCTTGTCTACCGGAACAAGATGCGGTTGTAAGCGTCGAGCCTGACTGTAGACAGTAGAATTTTATAAGAAGAGACAATACAACAAACCTTTTTGGAACTAGAACAGTTCCAATAAAAGACTAAAAAACAGCTTGAAAAGGTGATGGTCAAATTCATAGAGGTCCATCAATTGCTACTAGCTGTAATGCAAAACAGAAGCTCCGTATTCAGCCTCTTGAATACTACTTGCTGTTCGTGGGCCTCCCCCGGAGTATCTGGTTGGCAACTTTGAGGTTACTGAATCAGACATACATTTGGTATGATCCAAACATTTCTTAATGTTATGCTAATCAAGTCAATACCTTCATAAACCTACCTAACCCAGATGCTATGGAGAAATGCTATTGTCTACATTTTGGTGGCACCTGAATCCTCATTATCAGGTGACCTCTACCCATGGTTTTATGTAAACGGTAAACAGCACTGGCACAAGATGTAACTCTCCAGGACCCTGGAGCCAGGTCAGATTAATGGGGTTGCCAACTCTCTCATTCTAGTAAGGCGCCTGTGTCTTTGAGGGGGTTGCCAACTCATTCTAGTAAGGCGCCTGTGTCTTTGTGAGCTGCACTGACAGAACACAGACTCACAGGTAGAACTGTTCCAGGCACTGCAAGCCTATGCAAGGGCTATCTGTGGTGTCCAGAAACCTGTTTGAGTAGCTTGTGATGGTATAGATGTAAGGCTGGAACAATTGGCATCTACACAGCAAAACAGTGAGATCCACACTGTTAATAAGCAGAATTGATTACACTGTAGCTTTGGCAGGTGGCTGGAACGGTACTAGGAATAGTCATTCCTGGCCTCAGCCCTATTGGACGACTGCAAATCCAAAGGGCAGTAATGAATAATAGTCTGCACTTACCGTTCTCCCCTTGTGGTGAAACGGGTCTCAAAAGCACTTGTTTTCCCCCCACATTGGAGTGGAAGAACTATGCAACTGTCCCGGGCTGCCTGCCCAGCAAGGCTTCTCTTTCTTCACTCCATCATTCACTCTCTCTTTCTACGTAATACCGCCAACATTGAGTCAATTCTTAGAGCACCCTCCGCTGCTTTGGTGTTAAAGCCTTTGTTTTGTCTCCCTCTCCCTTCACCCTTTTTTACCGAGGGTTAAAATACTTGTTTGAACTTTCTAGGGAGTAGAGAAGTGCTACATCCTCCCCCTTCTGTTGCAACATGTGGTCTGAACAGCCATATTGAAAACATAAAGGTGTAAGAAAATAAAAATCACATACGGAATACGTAAACACATCAGACTGAGCAAGGATTTCTTTTTAAAAGGCAGTACAATGCAGTCTTCTAAATAGCCATAACAATGGTAAGTAAGGATAGGCACTTCTTGGAGCTGCAAGCATCATAAAATCATGCACTGCCTTTATTTCAATAGTTTGACAATGTGGTCTCGGGACGTGTGTTCAAGATAAGAGTCTAGGCACAACACAAATTGAAGTAAAATGGACAGTGTTTAATCCTTTGTGGTAAATGGCCCTTTCTTCCTCATACTCAGGGGCTTTATGGTGTCCACTTTTGCCCTCTCCTCACAAATGCCCTCTTCCTGTCCCAAAAGGAAGATCTGCTCTTACTTTTGTTCCTGTAAAGCTCTATAGATAAGGAGTGATCAAGTCTTGGGTGAGACCTGGCAGCCTATTGATCTTCGACGTGGTCTCTGTGCTTCACACCCATGGGATACCGTGCACCTGCACTGGATCAATCGGTATTGTAGCAAGCTCTAACGGATTTTCGCACCCAGACCTCAGGCATGCGCAGGAACCCCACCATGCATGCCCAGAGGGGTGGGTGCGGACATCCTGCCAGTTCCTTTCTTTCCACCGCGCTGGAAGCACCTTCCTTTTGTTGGTCTGATTGGTAGCTATTTTTCCTCAGAGGCTCTTCGGATTTATCTTCAGTTTTCTTTACTTTTCGCTTTTACCTTGGTTTATTTGTCGTTTTCTTTAAAGAGAGAGAGAGAGAGAGAGAGAGAGACACTGTTTAGTTGAGGGGGATGTTTTTCGTTTAACTCAGTTTGGCCTTTGCCCCCCCCCCAACCTCTTTTTCTTCTCCATCTTGTTTAATTTATGAAGAAGTGGGGCTTTTTCAAACGTTGCAAGGGTTGTGGCAGTAAGCTTGCTCCACCTGATGGCCACACCCTTTGCATTTTTTGTCTTGGTGAGACACACTGGCCAGAGTCCTGTCGACACTGCACCAAGTTTTCAAATCAAACTAGGAAAAACCGAGCGGCGCGTCTCTGGGTGGCATTACTGGAATCGGCACTAAATCTCACTTCTGCCATGGATCCAGAAGTACCGGTAAGACCATCAACATCGACAGCTCTGGTATTGAAGTCCTCGTCCAACATCGTCCCGTCGACATTGAAGCATTTGGCACTGACGGCACACTCTTCTGTATCCACTCCCGTGAAAAAGAAGAAGTCGAGTAAAGAGCACAAGTTGGCCAAAAAGGGCTCCTCTAAGGCCCTAAAGGCAGCGAAGTCTGGAAAAGTCGTGAGTCCTGCACTGGGTAATGCTCCTAAGGTGCCCCCCGCTCCAACGGCAGTATCGGTATCAGAGGCTACAGTCCGTCCACCGATACCGACCATCCAGCTGATGGACTCTCCAATACACCAGCTAGACCATGACACACTGGTCGATATGCGTCCTCTCTCTGACATCGATAATGTCGAGATCCTCAGTCGTCCCCTGGGCACAGATCGCTCTCCCTCTGCTCAGTCATCGATATCGACAGTCTCGGAGTTCCATGCCAATATCGAACTAGGTCGGCATCGACAGATCCCTCCAAACACTCAACACCATCCTCCCCGTCTGTTTGCCGAGGATCGGCCCTTCGATATCGATGACCGGGCTAATAGGGGCCGCTACACTGTCTCCCGCTCAGGAGTAGATTCCCCACGAGTCTTCCTGCCCCCACCACCTCCGGCTCTTTCCTGGGATTACCGCCAACTGCGTTATCTCTATGGGGCTTATCCACCCGCATCCATGCCGTGACTGACTCCAGCAGGTTACTCTGATTGGGATTGTTACTCTGCCCACAGATCACGGTCACCCCATAGATCGAGGCCCTCAGCATCTCTCTCCCGTCCTCCGGATCATCCATCTGATGACCCTCGTCGACATCGACTGGATCAATATCGTCCT
>NW_015167592.1:341090-354247 GCF_001447785.1 Gekko japonicus | reverse complement strand
TGGTGGACCATCCCTTCCAACCTTTTCCAGGGAGCACCCTTCCATCCTCCATCACCCCAAATTACTCTAACTACAGATGCCCCCCTCTCCAGCTGGGGCGCCCACATGATGGGACTCTGTGTCGGAGGCAGATGGGACACACAGAAACGGAATCGGCACATCAATTTTCTGGAACTGCTTGCGATACAGTTCGCTATCACCAGTTTCCTGCCCCTGATCAAGGGGAAGTGTGTCAAGGTCCTCACGGACAATACTACTGCCCTCAGCTACGTGAACAAGCAAGGGGGCACCGTCTCCCAATGCCTCTGCGATCTCACCCTCCGGTTATGGGATCTCTGTATCGCACAAAACGTCTTCATAGTCGCCATGCATATCCCAGGGGACATGAATGTGCAGGTGGACCACCTGAGTCGGGCAGGACTCAGTCTGCATGAGTGGGAGATGAATCCAACTTACCTTCTTCCACAAGTGGGGGTTCCCCCAGATAGATGTTTTCGCCACCAGGGTGAACAAAAAGTGCCCTCTGTTCTGCAGCCGAGGTGCCAGGGACCTGGAGTCTTTAGGGGATGGTCTCCTCTATCCGTGGTCCAGAGGATTTCTCTACCTCTTCCCTCCACTGCCTCTGCTTCTGACAGTGGTTCGCAAAATCATCAGCGACAGAGCGGACTGTGTCCTCATAACCCTGTGGTTCTTTAGGGGAGGGTCTCCTCTATCCGTGGTCCAGAGGATTTCTCTACCTCTTCCCTCCACTGCCTCTGCTTCTGACAGTGGTTCGCAAAATCATCAGCGACAGAGCGGACTGTGTCCTCATAACCCTGTGGTGGCTGAGGCAACCATGGTTCTCAACCATCCTCGATCTGTCAGCGGGGTTCTACCACCAATTTCCTCCGGCGCAAGACCTCCTGTTCCTAACCGAGTCCCCTCTCCTATACCATGACGTGCCATGAATGAAGTTGACAGCCTGGAGAGTAGCGTCAACACCTTTTCCTCCCGTATAGCAAACGTCTTGCTAAACTCCAGAAAGTCCATTACACAAAAGTCGTATCATTACAAGTGGCTAAGAGTTTGTTCCTCCTTGTGTACGGATGCCCCTCGAGCCACCTCCACAGGTCTTGATAAGGTTTTCAAATTCCTCCTATCTCTCGCTGACTCGGGACTGTCACATTCCTCGTTAAAGGTTTATTTGGCTGCACTTTCAGCCTACCATGTTCAAGTTGAAGGATGCACACTGTTCTCGCATCCCCTTTCTAAATGTTTTTTGAAGGGACTGTTACACCTTTACCCTCCCATCAAAAGTCCTGTCGTCCCCTGGTCCTTCGCCAACTCACCAGGAAACCCTTTGAGCCACTTGCAACTTGCGACATGAAATTCCTGTCCTGGAAAACAGCCTTTCTGGTGGCTGTCACTTCAGCAAGGCGAGTTGGAGAAATACTGGCTTTCAGACATAACACTCCTTTTTGCCAGACGGCGTCCGCCTTATACCTGACATCTCGTTCCTGCCAAAGGTAGTGTCAGAATTTCACCTACAGGCAAAGGTCTTCCTCCCGGATTTCTTCCCTGCTCCAACATCCCCAGAGGAGAGGTTGTTACATACTTTGGACACGAAACGTGTGCTTCTGTTCTACCTAAACAGAACCCACCCAACGAGATGGGACTGTCAGCTGTTCGTCTCCTATGCACCAGCAAGGCTGGGAACTCGCATCACGGCTCAGTGTTTGTCAAGGTGGATTGTAAGTCTCATCCGCCTCTGCTACCTTATCGCTAAGCAGCCATTGCCTGGCCCGATCAGGGCTCATTCAACCCAAGCTGTTGCAGCCTCAACGTTGCAGAGCCGCTACGTGAGCTACGCCGAATACATTCATAAGGCACTACGCCCTAGATGTCCGAACTCTCATACCAACATGGGACGTCACATCTTATCCTCGGCTTTGTAGTAATGACCTGCCAGCCCCCTCCTCCAGGTAGGCCACTGCTCGCTAATCTCCCATGGGTGTGAAGCACAGAGACCACGTCGAAGATAAACAGGTTGCTTACCCGTAACTGGTGATCTTCGAGTGGTCATCTGTGCATTCACACCACCCACCCTCCTTCCCCACTGCTGTCAGCTTCTACATTCTTCATAGGGGTTGATTCGTGGCAGTTTGAAGGAACTGGCGGGAGCCCACCCCTCTGGGCATGCGTGGTGGGGTTCCTGCGCATGCCTGAGGTCTGGGCGCGAAAATCCGTTAGAGCTTGCTACAATACTGATCGATCCAGTGCAGGCACACTGTATCCCATGGGTGTGAATGCACAGATGGCCACTCGAAGATCACCAGTTACAGGTAAGCAACCTGTTTTTCTGTTTGTGGCCAGGGCCCTTTGCAATTCTAAGTAGCTGAGTGACTACATGCTTGAGGTGAGTCATGGCCACTTTCTTTCTCATTCCTCCCTGCCAGCCAGCAAACACATTTTCAAAATGATGTCAGAAGACTTTATATTGTTGTATTATTAAAATCAATAAAAATTTCTTTTTAAAAAAAGAAGAAGAGAGTCCAGTTTTCCCCCATTTACTTCACTGTCTTCACTAGAAGGTGAGATAAGGACATGGGAATGAATGCGAAAAGCAGACTGAAAAAAGATGTGAAGTAATGAAAGCAGAGACAAAATCAGGCCACAGAAATAAAAAATAAATTTCATGTTAACTTGTTGATAATAAACTATCAAATCATTCCATGTGTTCAATGCTACAAATTTTAACTAAAAGTTTTAAATTTGCTGCTAGCAACGTTCCCTCTAAGCTGAGTTAGTGTGAGCTAGCCCACAGTCTTTTAGCCTCTGGCTCACTCATTTTTGTCTAGGCTCAGGAAGGAGGGCTCCAGAGCAAATTAATTTATGCAGTAGCCGAATCACCTGCTCATAACTTTCGTACCAGTAGCTCACAAAGTAGAATTTTTGCTCACAAGACTCCACAGCTTAGAGGGAGCCTTGGCTGCTAGCCCGTTGTTTTTGAAATAGCAGTTCCTTTTCTGTGTTACACAGCTTGAAGCATGAGTGTCCAAAACTAAGATACATGGTTAGGTAGGGTGCAGGTATTGATAGCCCACCTTCAAGTACTGGGGGCATATTCACAATTTGCTTCCAGAAAACAAAGCATTTGCGCGTGTTTAAATAATAATAAACATGTAGAATAAATACACCCAAGAGCACAAGCTGATATGTTAAGTTTTGATTATACATTTTAATTTGATAAATTAGCAATATGTCTAGGGCAGATAAATAACTGAATATATGTCAGTCTCTTTCTGAATTTCTGAAGATTTCTAAATGAAAGGATCTACCCCCATGGCTTCAAAAGAAGTGTTACACCTCTAGGTTTACAAAGCACTCTGTTAACACTTATTCCACAATGTATCCGACCATCTGCAGCTGAGGATAAGCTTGCAAAGTCACACCAAAGTAAACTTATAGTGCCACAAGCCTCTGTTGTTTTACCAAAATACATAAATAATGGCTTAAATAAATGAGAGAGCAACATCCTCAGATCCTTGTATTCCATTTTAATAGATTTGCATTCATCCTTCTCTGCTTCAGTTGTCATTTTACAAAAATACAGAGAATCGAAGTGGCCTTCTCTATGAAAAAGCAAGATCATGTGTTCCTGACATCATTATAAAACGGGAAATTTTGTTGTTCAAGACAGCTGCAAAACATTATACTACTGTGTTCAAAAGGATGAAAGGGACACTTTGCTCTCCTTTCTTCAGTCTAGCCTTTGTAGAACCTGCCAAATCAATAGCAGGCAGTGAGAAAAATGGATGAACTTGTGGACCAACTTGGTAATGACATGAACGGGTTTTCAATCCAGAAGTCAATAGAAAATTATCTCTGGTAGCCAAAAAGGTCAGAAAAAGAGAAACCTCTCATGGTATAAAAGTATTTAAAGCTGAAGATTCATCCAGTTTTGAAGTCTAAAGCGAAAGATCGATAACAAATTAAGGCCATTGGGTTTCAGAAGACTTTATTTAAAGTCACCGGTTGATTACCAAAACATTTCTGTGATTTCAGTGAGGAGTGCATCAAATCCGATTCATTAATCTGATCCAAAAACTATCGAAGGACAAATGATGGAACCTTCTTACTTAAGTTTGGAAGATGAAACAATGTCCGATTTTCTGTGTTGGGTCAGTATGGATAGAACGGACCAGGAAGAGAGTTTTCTACTTGATTGCTCTCCTCCAGCAGGGACGTACTCCTCTTGGCTGCCCATTCCTCGGCACTCCTTAGTTCCCGATGCTGAGATAGTACTCCCTGATTTTTGGTTCAGCAACTTGAGGGTAGTGCTGAACTGGACAGCTCCTCGCCGGTCCTATCTGATGACAGCACTCAGCTGCCAGACCATCACAAGTTTGCTGCTGCTCAGCCGTACCACACGCAACGATACGCAGCCAATGTGAGGGAAAGAAAGAGGATGCTGAGTATCAACTCTGCTTTTGACGTGCTTAGAGGCCATGTACCAACTTTCCCATATGAAAAGCGTCTCTCCAAAATCGACACTCTCAGGCTGGCAATAGCTTACATTGCCTTTCTTAGTGAGATCCTCACCACAGGATCTGACCCCAAATCCTATGTGCAGAAATGTATGAAAAATGGATATAAAGACCATCAGAATGCACGCTGGAACACAAGTGGTAAGTTAATGCGTCTGTTCATTAAAAAAATAATAATAATAGAGGCTGCTTTTCAGAAGAGCCCTGTAAAAATGCAGTGTTTTTCGGTATGTCTGTGTGGTGTCACTTCCAATATATGGTGACCCTATGAATTAATGTCCCCCAGAACGTCCTATTAGTCACTGCCTTGCTCATGTCTTGCAGTCTTAGAACTGCGGCCTCCTTGATTGATTCAATCCATCTCATATTGGTTTCTCCCTCTGTTCCTGCTGCCTTCAACTTTCCCTAGCGTTATTCTCCTTTCCGGTTACTCTTGTCTTCTCGTGATGTGAGCAAAGCACAGTAGCCTTAGTTTAACCATTTTAGCTTCTAGGGAGAGTTCAGGTGTGTGTCTGTATCTCGACGCTTCATAGAAACGCACTGTTTTATAACTATCAGAAAATTGGTCGACTTGGAAAATCATGCTTTTCATAAATACTCCCTGTACAACATATCACTGCTGTTAAACTTATGAATGTAGCGCCTCCTTAACTGAAAAGTTATTCTGTCTTCCATGTGCCATTAATGTACTGAGTCCTTTTCTTTGTTTTGCAGCCACTTTGGACTACAAAAATGTGGGGGTGGGGGGGGCAACGCAAAGAGGGAAACTACAGAAATAGGATAGTTTTAAAATATTTGCACTGGGCCACCCTGGCAGAGTTTTGCATCCCTACACCATTTCTTTTACTATTCCATGTGCCAATCTTCTACTCCTTCCATGTTATTCTGTTTAATATTGGTTCAGGAAGTCCACAGCTAAAATCCTGCCACCGACAAGCTCTATCCTTCCAGCTTCAGCTTCTTATCTATATAATGGTAAATCATAGTTACTGTAAAAATTACAAGTTATGTTATATGAGCCTTGAAACCCTAATAGTTATTAATTAATAATTATTAATAGCGGCCTGAAATCTACGGAATTTTAACAAAATCTCCTTTTTGGAGATGGGATCCCTCAATAACCAATGTAATACTTGGCAAAAGGAAAGCTAAAGATGTTAATTTTGGGTGTGGGTGGGTGGGTGTGTGTGTGTGTGTGTGTGTGTGTGTGCAGTGTTCCCTCTAAGCTGAGTTAGTGTGAGCTAGCTCACAGTTTTTTAGCCTCCGGCTCACACGTTTTTGTCTTAGCTCAGGGAGGATGGCTCCAGAACAGACTAATTTATGCAGTAGCCATGGCCTAGAGGATACTCGGAGAGGGGGCTGAATAAAGCCTGCCTCTGTCCTCCCAACTTGGTATTCCAAGAAAGTCTCCCATCCAAGTACTAATCACAGTTGACCCTGCTTAGCTTCCGAGATCCGACGAGATCGGGCTTGCCTGGGCTATCCAGGTCAGGGCAAGATAAACATTCATTTTGACGTCCAATGTTTGATGAACTTGTCTGTTCTGTTTGATCTTACAGTTATTAATGGTAACTGAAATTTTGATAACAAAGGAGACTTTACAAAGAGCCTGGATGAGGCAACACGATTAACATATTCAATTTGGTTGAAGTGAGCCAGATGGAATGTAAATGAATTACTTGATTTTTAAAAAGGGGGAAAGGAATTGGGCATTGGTTAATGAAATAGCAACTTCCATGGGCTGGATTATGCCAGGACATTCCAGTGTTGAAAAGTCTTTTGTTGTTGTGAATGAAGTCTTTCTGCTTTTGAGAACCCTGAGCTGGGGAGAGTGCACTTAATCAGTTTGTAATGCCAGGACACCCGACCTCTTTCCTGGGCCTTCATGGCTTTACCCAGGTGCCTTTATGAGACCCTCCAGGTTTCAGGTCTCCTTTGCACTTAGCCTGTAAAACAGTGACATCCAAAATAAGATGGGAACACCACTAACTAAGAAGAACTCTGCTGGAGCAGTGGGTTGGGTTCTTACATGGGTTTTCTTAAAAAGCATGTGTTCGTAAGGCTTTGGGTAGCTAAAATTTTGCTCAAGAACAGTATGAATGCTTACATCAATTTGGTGAGACGAGGGTTTGACTTAACCTCTTCTAAAGCACATCTGAATAATTGTGATTTTAATTTTCACCCTATGCAGATCTGACAGCCCGCTTGTCCTGGGTAAAATGGGACTAAGAGATCCACCAAATAAGAAAGAGCACCGGGTTCGGCAAAGGATCTACTCACCTATCATCAGCTTTTAGATTCTCACCGTTGGCAAAATAAAATTCTAGGAAGCAATCCTGTGCACGGTTAGAATGCACAAATAAAATTATCTTCATTGTTGTTAGTCAACCACTATCCCCCCCACCTTCCCACCTTTTTTTCTTAGCACCTGCATGCTCTATTTGGTCTTTGCTTCATTTTTAACAATCTGCCTTTCTGTGGTAGTTGACTGTATCTTTTTCTTAGCATAATTATGTTAGCATAATCTCACAGATGATTATAGAGCCAATTTCCATTAGAACTGGGCATCATTAGGAATATTGTGGCCCATAAAGGACTAAAGTTATCCATCTGTGCAGTCGTAATAATAAGCTATATACATATAGGTTGTTTCCTGCCATTACCACTGGCAATTGTTAAAAGGCACATAACTAAAAGGTGGAGAGTAGATTGCAATGTTTAGAGCTGAGAATTACTACCTTTCCTTTCCCTGTGACTTAACAGCCTACAAGCCATACGTTGGAGTATTTTATGAGTAATTTGCAGCTGCATAGATGAATATGGCTAAATCATGTGCACTTTGTCATCTTGCCTGATAGTGAAATCTTTCTGTTCAGAAATATTCTGCAGACGGTTAGTCCAGGGAGTAATATATTGGTTGCGAAGTGAATTATAATGGGCAGCTAAAAAGCATACGAGCAATTAAGTCAACTTGATCCTTACCATTCTCAGGGGGGATTTATTGAAACGATCCTTCATCTCAGCAGAAGGTAATGCATTGCATCTAAGTAACATGAAACATCGGTGATATTTTGGGACTGTTAAAATAAATATTTAGACAATTCAAATATTGTCTGATAAGATTGCAGTAAAGATGGTAGAGCATTAGGTTCACAGAGTGATAATCGTAACCTGATAGCATGGTACCATGCTACTGTTGAAATCTGAGGGAGTCTGAGTTCCAGCTGCACCATGGCCAAGTCAGGGCTATTTTTGGGCAGGAACACACAGGAACGGAGTTCCGGCTGGCTCCCGAGTTGGCCACACCCAGCAGGAACTCATTAGCATAATAGGCCACACCCAACAGCAGAAACTCATTAGGATTGGCTACATTAGGGGTGTGTGGCCTAACATGCAAAGGAGTTCCTGCTACAAAAAAAACACCCTGTGTTTTGTCAACAAGGTAAACAGAATAAGAAGCAAAAGGTTACTTCTGGTAAAATGGGGGTGTGGCCTAATATGCTAATGAGTTCCTGCTGGGCTTTGTCTACAAAAAAAGCCCTGCCAAGGATACATTGGGAGGAAGAGAAAGGAACTTATGGAAGAAGGTTTTCTGGAGCCTATCAAGAGGATCCAGTGGTTCATGGACCCGGATTGCGGCAGCATAGAGCAATCTGGAAAAAATGATGGCCTTATATAACTTTAGCAGAAGAGGGATAAATTGGCCACCGTTGGTATAAAAAACAATTCTTGAGAGTGGTTAATGTCATTTGGGTCTTATGACATATAGAACACATCCTGCAGAACAAGGGTGTCGAACTCATTTGTTATGAGGGCCAGATCCGACATAAATGAGACCTTGTTGGGCCAGGCCATGTGTGTCATAAAATGTAATGCCAGGAAGCGGAGATATAAACTTTATAAAGGCCACAGACAAATACAATTAAAGAAGACTTTTTAAAACTTTAAATAAAACATGCTTAAAACACTAGCACTCTTGCAATATTTTGTCTATTTAACCATCTCTGATAACTGACACCTCTTGCTCTGAATTACTGCATCAAAATGTCTGTGTTGTAGCAATTTTGAGTATGCTGTTCAGGTGTAATGGTTTTGTTATCTTATGTTTTTTTTTAATAACAAAATAAGTAAATAATAGTAATTATTTGAAGAATTTTACTTTAGAAATTACTTCATACCAACATTACAAAGGTTGACAAATGGTACATTAATAAATGTAAAGTATTTAATTTTATTTAAAAATATGTCTATATAGAGCTTAATTTCTGTTGTAATCGTTTTTCCTTCTTAATAAAGTTTGTTGATAAAATGGTCACTTTTATTTCCTGCATTTTCCCTTCCAAGCCTTTACACTCAAGAGCATTAAAGTCCTCTTCATACAGGCCACTTTTGTATAGTAATGAAGTAATTTACTAATAACATAGCAAAATTATTTGAGTAGGAATAAGGCCCATTGTGGAAATAAATAGAGACTCTAGAAAGAAGCTCTGGGAGAGTGCCCCGGCCTTATACACTCAGTGTCAATTTGCTGTGGCGACCTCAGCAGGGTATAATGACACTGAGTCCACCATTTTCTCCAGAAGAATTGATCTCTACTACCTGAAGAGCAGTTGTAATTTTGAGTGATCTTCAACCCTCCCCTGGAGATTGGCAACAATGGTTCCCCAGGAGGAAATGGCTGGTTTGGAGGGTGGAGCCTATGGCATGTCCCTAAGGTCCCACCCCTCCTCAAACCCCACCCTCTCCAGGCTCCACCCCTCAAATCTCCAGGAATTTCCCAACTGGAGCTGGCAACCCTATCTCCTTCCCAGCCAACCATCAACCCACTGTTACCTGCCCCTCTGACTTCAGCTTTCCACCCCACCCCCCTGCAGCCTCTACCCTGCTCTGAAGCCCTGGCTGCTACGTGACACTGGCTGTCATGGGAGGGGGGCATCTCAGCAGCTCCTATAAGGACACAGCATCCACCATTTTCTCCATGGGAGCTGATCTCTGCCATCTGAAGAGCAGTTGTAATTCTGAATGATCTCCAGCCCTCACCTGGAGATTGGCACTGATGGTTCCCCAGGAGGAAAAGTACAGTCTTTCTCTGCAGTGGGGCCCAAAGCAGCTTACATGGACAACATACCTGAGGGACTGCCTTTCCCCACATGTTCCCCAGAGACTACTGCGTTCAAGAACACAAAACCTCCTAGTGCTCCCTGGCCCTAAAGAGGCCAGACTGGCCACTACCAGGGCTAGAGCCTTTTCTGTGGCAGCGCCGCGCAGGTGAAACGAGCTCCCTGAAGGACACCAGTGCCCTGTGGAACCTACTTCAACAATAGCTACTCAATAGAGGAGTAAACTTTCTCCAAATATTTCTATGTGGCATTAAAAAACACAGGAATCCTATTTCATGGCAAAAATAACAGATAATCTCATTTTAGCTCCTTCATATCCCCCCCTAGCTTTGTTACAATATCTTTTCCTATACTGGAATATTTAGTAAACCAAGGAGAGATTCCAAATGAAGTTGAAGAGTTGCAATTACGGCAATGTTGTTGATTAATCGTAAATGACTGTAACATTCTAATGAAGCTGCAATTAGATTGATCTACTGATTTATTCTACTCTGTGTTTTAATTCGTGAAATATGTAAATCGAAAATTCTCTCGACTATGTTATATTGTTTTTTCTTCACATTTAAAAATAAAAAAGTGTTATGTAAAGAAAAGAACATCTTACCAGTCCAGTGCTCGGCTTTCTTCTCACGTTTCAGCTTCTGCACTGCACTGTCATTCTATACGTGGCCCTTCTTTGACCAATTATTACAGTTGTGTGTGAGAATGAGTGGATGCTGAGGTCACAAAACTAATTCAGTTTCTCATTTTGACGACCTTCCAAAACAACTGTACAATCCAAGCACTGCTAATCTTTAGGAAAAAATAGTTCATTTATTATTTTATATAAAAAATAACATATAATACAAATTACATTTTATGATGTTCATTCTTTTTTTACCCACAAAGTATATGTTTATTTCTTCTAATGCAACCAGTCCTCACCACATATACAGATCCGTTCAGAAGCACGACAGGATATTTCAGATACCGAACTAAGTTGCAACTGCACGATTGTCCAAATGCAGCGGCCGCTGTATGTACCAAGTGTTTTGAAGACAGACTGCAGGAACCGTACGCCTAACATCTATGCTGATGCCTCACGGCAGTTTCCCCAAATTACCTTCTGTGTACTGTTTCCTAAAATCGGATTTTAGTCCAAATGGGCTGATCAGAACTTTGCCACATGGCAAGGGCCTACTTCTGAAGTGCTTCTTGTGGCAGCACTTTAGGGTGGCCTCTTCACAGTCAGTGGGATCCTAGCGGTCAAAAGCAAGAACCAAGACTCTGCCAGTCAGCACGCACAGAGGCAGACAGTAGGTGCTGCTCAATAAATGGCTCAGGCAACTATCCCTAGGCCCTCTTCTGTCCTTCACAATAGATTCTAAGCAAGTATGTTATGTGGCTATCCGCGATATTGCAACACATCCCCACCCCGATTTCCTGCCCCCTCCAAAATCTGTCCAAAGTGCAGAAGTATCAGTATACAATCCTCCTGCACAGCATCTAGTAAACCATCAGGGAAATGTCTTTGGAAAAGTGAGACGGTAGATCCACAAGTAGAAAGACCGTGGAGGGGCCGTGAAATCTCACGCACTAGAAAAAGCGTTCACAATGCCAGATGCATTAACTGAAATGATGGTGGAACTGCAGAAGCATTAACATACTTCCAAACTTCACACAGTGTACAATGTTTGCGTCAGATTGCAGACGACTTGAAGCTAACAAGCATAACACAGGCTCGTCAAAAGTGCATCGGGGGGGCATACGCAGGAAGACGTGATGCATGCAAACATCCCCACCTGCCAGCAAACTGATCGCTAATTCTCTCGTAACGCTTTAATGTAAAAACATACATGACCAAATTTAAGTGGGGAAAATACGTTTAAACTAGTTCTTTCCAAGTAAATGAAGGCAACGCGCATGAAAGTTGCGTGTTAATCAACAGCTTTCCCCCCCTCTTCTGTGACACGGCTTGTACTTAAATCTACGATGGTTATAGGTGACTTTAGAAAGCAGCATTAAAGAGAACTTTGTGTCTTGATCTGCAAGGATTTCTTTATAAGTTTGCTCAATGGGCTTGCCAGCCTAAGGACATGTTTCAGCCACTTCAACTGTAGCCTTTCCAAAGTCAAATAAATAAAAGTAGCAGAATAGTTTCTGTTTGCTTGAAATGTCTCAGATTCACCAGCAATGAAAGGCGTAAGCTTGATCAGCAGGTATCCAGGAAAGTGACCTCTGCAGACAGGAGAAAAAGCTACCACGCTAGAGTTAAAATGAATGTTTCCCACTTAACGAACGGTCAATTTCAGCTACATAGTGCCACTAACATAAAGATAGGAATTTGAAATCGTATATGCAATGGTTTAATTTGCATACAAGGCGACTTTGTTTCTTTCCCTCTTATATTCAGTACAGGGTGGGAAAAGAGTTCCAGCTCTTTATTCTAACGTTCACTTTCTTGAGTTGATATTAAGAATCATCTTCCGAATTTTTTCATCATTCCTCAAAACAGTGGCCCTTTTAGCACAAATCTTATCTTGCTCATCTTTGATCAACTGGTCCAGCTCCACAAGTTTTGCCTTCAGTGGTTCCACAGCACTTTCGGTGATGCTGAAAGGGACATAATCGGCAAATTACTCTTTGCAGAACGATCATGAAACAGGTTTGAAGCAGAGACAAATCAAATGCCCTCAACACCTGCACGCAAATAATTACCCTGACATTTTGTCTACGGCATGAAGTTTGGAGAGAAAGAGTTCCCATAAAAACTTATATTGAATTAGCGGTATTCATGTCAAAAATTAAATTTTCATTTTGTTTAGTTTGTTTTTAAGGGCATGTTTTTTTCATTTCCACAAAATTTGGGCAGGGTGTGTGTGATACTGTTTCACGAATTTGTTTTCCCCATCAGGAACATTGGCAATACATGTACTATCTTGTGTTTTTGAAGAGCAAAACTTTTTTAAAATTTTTTAAAAACAGGACATCTGAGAAGAAACTCCTAATGTTTATTCATGTGACACTCTCCTCATAGCATCATGATGAGATGACCAACAAGACTTTAATTGGCTAGACCGGAGGTCTATCTTATATTTTTAATGAGTCTAAGTTTTAAAATGTGTACACCTGAATAAATTTTGTATTTTCATAATATTTAGTGTCAGCTTAACCATTGTGGATCCATAGCAACTTTTTGGGTTGAGTTTTCTTCCCCCCCCTTTTCTCCTTCCCCCTTCCCTTCCTTTTTGTTCCCAACAAGACAAAGAGCCATCCTTTCAAGAACTGATGCCAATCCCATGCTTACAACAGTAAAGTCTGCAAAGTTTGAATGCAATTTATACAGACAATCTCATTGAAAAACCATCAGCTTAAAGTATTTTTAAAACCCTGTAAAATGGAAGGGCGGGGCAGTCTGAACCTCTGGAAAAAGAAGGAGGAGGAGGAGGAGAAGATTGGATTTATACACCGCCCTTCACTCAGGGTCTCGGAGTGGCTTACAAACTCCTTTCCCTTCCCCTCCCCACAACAG
>NW_015167592.1:327489-339969 GCF_001447785.1 Gekko japonicus | reverse complement strand
GAGAGAAAAGACAAAACAACAAGAGAAGAGAATTGCAGCACTCTGAGCAGAGCACTCAGAACAGCTTCCGCCTGCCTTGAGGCAGGGCTGGAAAACTGGAAGGTGAGGGAGAAGCCCCTCCCCCTGCAGTGACCTTACCTGCCTACAGGGAGGAGTTTCTCCAAGAGGTACAGACTGCCCCAATCCTGGGACCACTGGAGAAAAAGTTATTTAGCTGCAAATTCTCCTTTGTGGTCTCCGTGCATCACACCAATGAGGGAAACCTCAGCAACTTGACCAACCTGATGGTGAGCACAGGTGTAGTCAAGCAACAAGAGCACAGAGCATAGTACTGCCAAAGGAAGCATCCCTCCTGGTGGACCTCCTGGTGACACCTGGGTTTTGGCCACTGTGTAACATAGAGTGTTGGACTGGATGGGCCATTGGCCTGATCCAACATTGGCTTCTGTTATGTTCTTATCCTTTCAAGCTCTGATACCCAAGGGTGGCCCATGGTTGGTTGGTTTGTTTGGGGAGGGATTTCATGCCTCAAAACCTAATTTTAGACTGTTACAAATTGGGGCTTTGGGCAGGTACATTTATGCAATGCACAGACACTAAGGAGTTCCCATTAAAGGAAATGCAAATACCCAGAGGAAATCCTCTGAGTATTCCTTACACTAGGTAGCTTATGTATTGGGGGGAAATTAAAAAGCCATATAATTTGGCAGACAAACATGCAAATTATGTTATTTTATACTTTCAAATTATGTTATTTGATACTTTGGAGCTCTGGTTTCTGGCTGTCGCCTTTTAAGGCAACGGAATTATTTTAGCTATCCCCTGCTCTGTTTCAATGATGTAAAACTGTATTAGTATTTGGTGCTATTTTGAACTGTTTTAAACTTAATGCAGGATATTAACAACCTATACATTTTACTCGTGTGCATTTTTAATGGTATTGTTGCAAACCACTTCACGGTTTGGGCCGCAATGTTCCCTCTAAGCTGTGGAGTCTTGTGAGCAAAAATTCTACTTTGTGAGCTCCTGACATTAACGTTGTGAGCAAGCAATTTGGCTCCTGCATCAATGAGTTGGCTCTGAAGCCATCCTCCCTGAGCTAAGACAACAATATGTGAGCTGGAGGCTAAAAAACTGTGAGCTAGCTCACACTAACTCAGCTTAGCGGGAACACTGGTTTGGGGGTATTTTTGCAGAGGTAATGGAATATAAATATTTTGAAATGATAAATACATGATTCTGACCCCGCCTGATATTGTGCCGCTTTGAGGGCAACGTTGCCCCGCTTCCTGATGTCTTGGATCAGAAGCCTGAGAGCTTTCCATTAGCCTGGAGAGGAGCAAACATTTACTTGCGTCAGTCATGCCTTCTGCTGATGACTCTGACATGTTCCCGGGAGGCATTGATGTGTGTGGGACTGCCTGGCCTACTAGGGAGTTCCCCAGCGGCTTGCAGATGCGCATGTATTTCCCTCGTACCGCTTCAGTAGGAAACCATGGGCCTCCCTCTCTCCCACATTCTTCCGCAAGGGTACAGGATCTCTTTTTTTGGAAGACGCTTCCCATTTCCCCCCTGCCGCTCGGCACATCCACTGTCCTCCCAAGGACTCTGATTTTTTAAAAAACCCTATTAATTCAAACTTGACTTGTAAGAGTTTTACGGATACTGTGGATCGCCAAAGAGAGAAATAAGTGGGTTCTAGATCAAATCAAGCCTGAACTCTCCCTAGATGCTAAAATGACTAAATTGAGGCTCTCGTACTTTGGTCACATTATGAGAAGAGAAGACAATAACAATAGGAAAAGTTGAAGGCAGGAAGAAGTGGAAGGAGGATTCCTACCCCGCCCTTCACTCAGAATCTCAGAGCGGCTTACAATCTCCTTTCCCTTCCTCTCCCCACAACAGACAGCCTGTGAGGGAGGTGGGGCTGAGAGAGCTCTGAGAGAACTGCTCTTGAGAGAACAGCTCTGAGAGAACTGTGACTGACCCAAGGTCATGCAGCTGGCTTCACATGGAGGAGTGGGGAATCAAACCCAGTTCTCCCAGATTAAAGTCCACCATTCTTAACTACTACACCACACTGGAAAAGAGGAAGACCCAACGTGAGATGGATTGACTCCATAAAAGAAACCACAGCCCTCACTCTGCACGACCTGAGCAAGGCTGTTAGCGGTAGGAAATCCCAGAGGTCATTAATTCGCAGGGTCCCCATATGTCTGAAGCGACTTGACAGCACTTAACACACACACACACACACGCACGCAGATTACTTTGGAATCACCAGCGTTTCACATGGCAGTTCTCAATATACTCACCTTTGTTCCTTCTGCAGGGCTTCTGTAAGCTGCTTGTTTTCATTCTTCCACATCTGGCACTCATTCTTTATGGCATCCATATCTTCCTGAATATAATCCATGAGTTTCCCAAGAGGCAGAGCGCTCCGACAAAGTGCCTGAATGGAGCCACAGAACTTCTCTACCTCTTTTGATACCAGATCCTTTTCTTTTCGCCTTGCCGATTCGTACAAAAGCGGCTTCTCCTAATGGTTTAAATAAAAATGAAGAAAAGGCATGCGCCGTTAAGGGGTGAACTGAACACGAGGAATGTTTTCAAAACAAAATAACGCAATAAAAAGGCACGTGTTCAAGAAACGGCAGTGGAAGCGGCATGAAATGCCAAACTTATAAAGAAAGACCTCTACAAAGAAAAAGCGGTTTAGTCGCAATTTCTCATCCTACCATAATTCTGTCATTGAAAAACTTCTGCTGGGCTCAGAAACGATCCCCCCCTCCCAAATCCATAATGACGAAAATCTCTCAGACACACTGTTCTAAACATATTTGTAAATCTTTGAAATTGAAAACTGTATTGAACAAGCATGCCTGCCTTCCATGTTTGATTTGCATGAAGTACAAGTGCCAAATCATTCATGAATTTCTTTCACAAGAAATGATGTGGTGTGACAGCAGACACAAGAGAGAAGCAGAGAAACACGGCCTTCGGGTAGTGAAGGGCGGGGTATAAATCCAATCTCTTCTTCTATTTACAGAGGCACCTCGGGGCAGGCGCTTTGATAAAAGGGTTCTGAAAACATTGGCCAAATTGTCATCAAGTATGTAACAGCATTCCATGAGCCTCGGAAAAGTCTTCGGACAACGCTGGCTCTTCAGCTTGGAAACTGAGATGAGCACCGCCCCCTAGCGTCAGATTCGACTGGCTTTCAAGCAAAGGAAGCCTTTACCTTTATGTTAAGTTTTACTTTGCAGGATACGTAACTGTGCAACAATGAGATAATGGAGCTGCACAGAAAACGCTGAAATGACAATCCTCTGAATTAAAGAGTTTTACCTTCTCAGCAGATTTCAGGACCTGTGACTGTTCATAGTCTTTCTTCGTTTCCAGTATTCTTTTGACAAGCCCACCTGTTGGAGACTGAAATTAGTTTAAGTAGAAAAAGACTAAAAGTTCTTAAGCTAACATACTGAAACAATTCTTGGTGACACAAACAGTTTCCTCCTGAACACCAGACTGTGGCAAAATACCCTTCCTGAAACCCACAGAGTGACCCTTTCTGAAGTCGGTATGACATTGCTGTGGCCGCTAAAGAATAAGGCAAGCTGTGGCAGCCATTCTGTGGTCGGCTTCTCCTCCTGCAGCAGCCATTTTGTGGCTGCACCCACCATACTCTTAAACTTCTAAAGGTGCCCGCGGGTTAAAAACGCTGGGGACCCCCAATTTTAGACAATGCTCCCTTCCAGGTATCAACTATCCAACACCATCGTCAACGAAGTCCTTCCCACTTTTTTACCTACAAAGAGCATGCCAACTTTTCATTAAGTGCAAGAACATTCAGCAGGTGGGAAAAGAAAGAAATGTGCCATGTGTTAGAAATCTGCTCAGGGTACCGCAGGAAAAGGAGAACAAGAAGCAGGGTCCGTACTCAACAGAATGCTATGAAAGAGGCAGAGGACGGAATGGAGTTAGAATGTGAGCAGTGGTCAGGTTGAGGGACATTGTGCAGGAAAAGGCAGAGACAGAGGAAGGTGGGGAAGGGGGGGGGGAGATGAGATTGTCGTAAATATTTCCTTCTGGAATTCGTTTTATACAATGATGAATGGCAAAGGGGAAAAATACTAATCCAGCAACTCACTTACCATGTTTCTCATCCCCTTCCAACTCTACCGTCACTTCCTGTGTAGCAGCAAAGGAGATACAAGGAAGCTTTAAATTACTGTGATTAAACAGTCGGCATGTTCCTAAGGTAGTAAATTCTCAATAATAAACTGGAGTCAGCAGTGAGTGCTCTCTCTGCTCTATAAAGGGTCATCAGAAGGCTGATTGCCCTGACATGGATAGCCCAGGTGAGCCTGGTTTTGTCGGAAGCTAAGCAGGGTTGACCCTGGTTGGTATTTGGAAGGGAGACCACCAAAAGAATACCAGGGTCGCGAGGCAGAGGCAGGCAATGGCACACCACCTCTGAACATCTCTTGCTTTGAAAACTCAACCAAGGGTCGCCATAAGTCGTCTGCGACCTGATGGCACTTCCCGCCACCAAAAACCTGAGTAGCAGATCACATACAGAGGACAGGCCTGATGTATATTACGACTGTGTTCCCTTCATTTCAAACCAAAGGGATCTCTGTTGTCCAAGTTCTATCAGAGACCATAAGGTTTGTTACCGAGCTTTTATTTACTTTACTTAAAAATATTTCAGTGCCACCTTTGCACCCAGACAGGTGGTGGATATGAAGCCTGGACAACCATGGAACTTTGGAAATATCCACGTTTCCTATATTTTACGACAAACCTCTATTTAAAGAGAAGAGTTAAAGGCACCTGCAATTTCTTTCATGTTCCAAAAACGATGGAAATTGTAAGTGAAAGCTACTGCCTTAATTTCAGGGTCGCCGGCTCAGAGTTAGAAAATTCCTGGAGATTTAGAGACAGAGCCCGGGGAGGGCACAGTTTGGAGAGGGGGAGGGACTTCAATGGGATACAAGGCCATAGAGAGCCCACCTTCCCAAAACGGCCATTTTCTCCAGGGGAACTGGTCTCTGTCGCCTGGAGATCAGTTGTGATCAATGATCCCTCTAAGCTGTGGAGTCTTGTGAGCAAAAATTCTACTTTGTGAGCTACTGGCATTGAAGTTGTGAGCGAGCGATTTGGGTACTGCATAAATTGGTTTGCTCTGGAGCCCTCCTTCCTGAGTTTGGACAAAAATGTGCAAGCTGGAGGCTAAGAAATGGTGAGCCAACTCACACTAACTCAGCTTAGAGGGAATACTGGTTGTGATCCCAAAAGATCTCCAGCTACCACCTGGTGGCTGGCAGTCCTACATAAGAAATACATTCTCCCTCACGTCTCAGGTCCATGCAACGGTACCAACCCTTGTTCTTCAGCCCGAGTTCACTTCTTCAACCCAAAAGGCTTCAGATGACAAATAGCAGATCCATAGCCTTGAAGCCCAACAATCTCGGCTTCCTCGTTTCAGCTGTATTCGTATATTATTCATATACGTATTCGCTTGACAGTAATTAAACGCTGAAGGACTGCTGTCTGATGCTTAAACATTAATGGCGTGATATGTGCCTTAAAATTGACAAGAGATTTTGTGCCGACTTTGTGAAGTTTTTCTCCTGCTACCTGAAGTAGTGCTTTGGCTTGTGATAAAGGCTACAGCTGAAATGAGGACCTTTGGGCACCTTTTCTGGTTGCCAAGTTGGCCGGGTCTCTAGCTGCAGAGTTCTACAGCGGATCCAAGACTTCAGGGCTATGGGTCTGCTATTTGAAATCTGAAGCCTTTTGTGAAACTGCTGCTAAGCTGTTGGGCTGCTTTTCCTATGACGTTTTCATAGTATATGGTTGGTTGCAACACTGTATGTACATTTACGGAGCTGATTAGCCGCCATTTTCAAGAAGTAATAAACAAGTTGTTGTTTATATAACATACATCTATTGAATGGTGCAATAAGATTCATCTGATGTTTGGCAAAGCCTTTTTACACAGTGCTGGTGTTGTGCATTTAGCTCTTACACTGTGTTTCTCATTTATTTATTTTATTTATATCCCGCCCTACCCCGAAGGCTCAGGGCAGCTGACAAGGGCACCATGTGCCAAGGTTACAACAATAAACACATAATTAAAAAACAATAAATTACAATAAAATACAGTAACGAATTTGCAATACAGATTTAACCAAGGTGGGTAGATCTTAACCTCCATAGCAACTCCCTGAGATCTTATCATCCAATCCGTGCCCAGGCACCTCGCTCCCCCCGTAGGGACCAAACAATCATGATGGTAATACGACAGTGCACAGGAGGCGGAGGTGGAATAGTGGTGGCGGCGGCTCCTACTTAAAAGGCCTGGCGGAAGAGCTCCGTCTTGCAGGCCCTGAGGAACTGAGAAAGTCTATATTTGCTGGCATGACTGGAAGGGGTGAGCTATGAACCTGAAAGCAAAAGATATTAGGCTGCCTTCAAGAGTCCTCTAACCACACCTTTTCTATGGCAATACTTACTTCTCACTTCTCCAACTAAACAGAGCTGGCAGGGGTTTCCATCTCCAGATGGCTGCCCGCATTCACTATCCTGCCTCCAATAATGAAGTCTGAAGCAAGGTTACTGGAACCCTCTCTGGAGGGAGAGGAAGCAAAACAACGAATCCTACTAAAAATTAACTTTCAGTTCTCATTTGAACAAGGACGTTCAACAACCAACCGTTGCCATTTCTGTCATTTCAGGCACCTCCGATGCTGCTTCCACCACAAATTGGTCATCTTCCTCCTCCTCTTCCTCCTTTTTATCTATAATGACGTTTGAGACTATTCTGGCACTGCCATTCCTGGGGGGGAAGCCAAGACAGAAATATGATTCAGGAAGGTTAAGACGGACCACCATCCAAGGGAGAAGCAGAGTACTGCTGCCGATCAAAAAATAGGGATCAAACTCAGACTCTTCCAAATCCCCCCCCCAAAAAAAACCCCCAACCTGTGTCAGAACAGTCCTGCTCTGGCCTGCAGGTCCTGTTCCAGCCTGCCCACCTGGGTTTTCCCAACACCTGGAGGGGCTTTTCTCTCTCTCTCTGTTTAACTGCTATCCAGGGCTCTTTTTGTAGAAAAAGCCCAGCAGGAACTCATTAGCATAATAGGCCACACCCAACAGCAGGAACTCATTAGCATATTAGTCCACACCCCTGACAGCACAGCTCATTACCACATTAGGCCGCACCCCCATGTTACCAGAAGTGTGCTTATCCAGCCACACCCACCTTTTGCTTGTTATTCTGTTTACCTTGTTTGCTGTCAAAACCCAGGGCTTTTTTGTAGCAGGAACTCCTTTGCACGTTAGGCCACACACCCCTAATGTAGCCAATCCTAATGAGTTTCTGCTGTTGGGTGTGACCTATTATGCTAATGAGTTCCTGCTAGGCGTGGTCAACTTGGGAGCCAGCCGGAACTCCGTTCCTGTGCGTTCCTGCCCAAAAATAGCCCTGGATCGCCCCCTGACATTCGTAGGAATTGCCCACTGGGAGGGTCAGGAGGACTCCCAGCTTCCCTTCCAAGTTCTAAGGCCTTGCCTTTGTGTCTCCCGCTGGTCTAACATTGTTTCAGTCCACATATCAATGTTTAGTGTAATCGCTGCCTTCCACTTCTGAAGAATTATTGTTTGAAAGAGTTATTCATTTCGCTGTTGCCAAGCCTTGTAAGATCCAGAGCCTTTTTCAAAAGGTTCCAAGGGAGAGGCAAGTACCCCAATACTGAGACGAGTGGAATAAGTTCCAGTGAACATTCTAGGGCAAAATTGTGTCTAATAATCTCTAATCACCTATACCTGGTGGAATGAGCTCCCATATGAGATCGTGGAAGACGGGGCTCTTCCACCAGGCTTTTTGTTAGGGCAGCTGGCGTCCCCCCCCCTTTCCTCTATTAGGCCTCCCCCTCAGTGGGTCATATCGGTATCACCATCTAGGGACCCAAACTCAAAACAGACTGCATCTGTGAGGCTTTGACCAGAATCTTCATCATAGGAATGTTGTCGTGTTTTATTAAGGTTTTTAATTGTATTTTTATTCTTTGTGTATTCTATATTGTTTACTGTATCTGCTGGAACCCACCCTGAGCCCACTATGCGGGGAGGATGGGATACAAATCCAATAAAATAAATTAAATAAATGTGGCACGACAATCACACATACCCAGAACCCATGTGTCAAACTGGGTCTTGGCAAGTTACATCTCCAACGCCTATCTGAGTCGGACAACAACCAGCCTCCATTCTCAGAAACCTGAAAGAACTCTATTTTCACATCAGTCAGGTCATGAGAAGTCCTTCTGGAGAAAGACTGATCCCTCTGGAGTACTCTCATTGACATAGGATTTTTGCAGCTTTTCTTTGAAGTCTGTAGTAGAATTCTAGGATCTTAAACCTGTCACATTTTGCATCACCTTAATGACCTGTGAGAATTATGATAATTCCATTACCCTTTAACATCAAATTCTCACTTTATAACCAAGTTAAAAAAAATACATACCCGTGTTGATTTTATCTGTTGCAAGAGTTTTCAAAATACCACCCCAAACAGATCAGAGTCACAAAAAGCCTAGACTGATTTGGAAGACAGTCCTTTTGCTAAATTACTATGTTTGGAACAATGTGAACTGGGCTACGTTTGCAATCAGAGAATAAACGCTACCGGTATTAGGAATAATTCTTATTCTGTCCATACCTTTCTGGCAGTAGAACCTCTGCACTTTCTTGACGTTTTATCCGGGGCGGAGCCGGCCTTGCGCTGCTGGGTCGTGGCAATCTTCTGAAGACAAGCAAACACGGTGTCGGTTATTAACAAAGAGCAACTCAAACCAAAAACCAGAACAACTTTTTATTATTTTCCTGAATTAGAACCAGGCCTAAATGTCTCTGTTTAACCTACACTTTGACATGCAGATACCAGAACCAGGATATGGGTTTGACCAACAAACATCTGACACGTTACAACCGTTGGTTCCACCAGAACCAGAAGGATGCAGAACGATCACATAAAATAAAACCAGAATTTGCAGTTTGCCTCCTTTGGACTTCTATAACCAGCCCTCTTTAAGGGTTGGACCTGGGAAGCATTAGTGGAGGACTAATTTCTCTTGAAGGCAAAAACCTGTTGTTAAAAGACTGGAAAAATTACAAGTGGACATTACAAGAGAGCATTAAAAAAAAAAACACAAAATGATAGCAAGAAAACAGGGACATCTCCCCCTGATAACTTAACCTTATCGTAAAACTAAATTCCATGAGATAGGATACCACAGAAGAGCTGAAGAAGATGACAGTAATTCATAATAATGGTGGGGGGATTATTCCATTCCGGGAGGAAGGATGGGGAGAGAACATTTCTGCTCTGTAGATGCAAGTACTGAGCCAGCTTTGGATGTCGTGGGCTTGAACAGAAACATTTTCTTTCTACCCTCTGACCTTTCGTTTTCTGTATTCAACTATGCATCTGTGGTGGCCAATGCTCCCTCTAAGCTGTGGAGTCTTGTGAGCAAATATTCCACTTTGTGAGCTACGGGCATTAATGCTGTGCGCGCGAGCGATTTGGCTACTGCATAAATCAGTTTGCTCTGGAGCCATCCTTCCTGAGCTAAGACAAAAAGGTGTGAGCTAGAGGCTAAAAAATGATGAGCTAGCTCACAATGACTCACCTTAGAGGGGACACTGGTGGTGGCTAGCCTGGCCTTAAGGGCCTCAGGCAGAGCAGAAGGCAGCAGCCTGACAGGTTAGTGTCAAGACCCCCAGGAATTGACAAGGTGAGTGAGTGGGATCGCCTATATGAAGCAAGGGGGAGCACGGAGAAGCCCTCTACCCAGACAAGGGGGAGCATGATGTGCGTGGGGGGAAACGTTTGTTGGAGAGCCGATTCCACTTCTTTGGGTTTTGATATTTTTGCATTTTTGTCTCTCTCTCTCTGTGTATGCCTGTGCCTGGAAGTCATGGCGACCTCTAGCGACTCCTACTGGGGGATGGAGAACATTCAGAGAAGCGGCTTGATCGCCTGCCTCAGGCCTCCCGGCCCTGGTATTCTCTGAAGGTCTCCCATCCAGTGTTCCCTCTAAGCTGAGTTAGTGTGAGCTAGCTCACAGTTTTTTAGCCTCCGGCTCACACATTTTTGTCTTAGCTCAGGAAGGATGGCTCCAGAGCAAACTAATGCATGCAGTAGCCAAATGGCTTGCTCACAACTTTAATGCCAGTAGCTCACCAAGTAGAATTTTTGCTCGCAGGACTCCACAGCTTAGAGGGAACATTGCTCCCATCCAAATACTTGCTGGGGTCGGCCCTGCTTAGCTTCCGACACCTGATGAGATCGGGCTTGCCTGGGCTATCCAAGTCAGGGCAGCCCATTCCCCTTCTGACCTGCCTTTAAGGAGTTCTATATATTTATTTTTAACTTTTGCAATTAAAACATATACAAATCCATATGGCCATTTCTGAAGAATACAATAAAGTTCTCTCCTATTAACAACTATCAAGAACAATAAAAAAATACACATTCAATATACTTATCAGCAACATACTTATCAGGTAAGGCACTATAGTTACCTTTCTTATTATTAATGTAATGAAAAAATCGAAACCATTTTTTCACAAAGCATTCCTTTCTTATTTGTGTTTCCTGACATTAATAGTTGTGTGGCCGGTTTGTCCATCGTCACTATGTCCCACGGTTTTAACAACCATTGATATATTGTAGGAACTTTGTCTGTTTTCCACTGTTTTGCTAATAGTGTTTTAGCAGCAATCAGCATTAATGAAATAAGTTCTCATAAGATTGGTGTAAAATGAGTATTTTTCCATAAGTTTAACAATATAGCTTCCGGTGTTTTAGGAAGGCTTAGCTCCAATATTTCCTCAGTTTTAGATATTATAAAAAGGTAAAGGTTCCCTTGCTCGAAAGCCAGTCAAATCCGACTCTAGGGTTGCGGTGCTCATCTCCGTTTCAAAGCCGAAGAGCCAGCACTGTCTGAAGACGTTTCCGTAGTCATGTGGCCGGCATGACTAAACACCAAGGCGCATGGAATGCTGTTACCTTCCCACCAAAGTGGTACCTATTTATCTACTTGCAATTTCTTGCTTTCAAACTGCTAGGTTGGCAGGAGCTGGAACTAGAGACGGGAGCTCACTCCGTCATGCGGCACACTCGGGTCTCGAACTGCTGAACTACCGACCTTCCACAGCCTGCAGTTCAGCGTCTTAACCACTTGAGCCACCGCAGCTCCACTTAGATATTATAGAGGACCAATAACCTTGTACTTTTGGACATGTCCACCAACAGTGAAAAAAAGACCCGGTTTGACCACAGCCTCTCCAGCACTTCGAGTCTCTCACAGATCCTGAATGACAGAATTTTAAAGCTGTAATGTACCAACAAGCGAATAGTTCTGCTTATGGCAAAAGCACAAAGTGGAAACAAGGAGCTAAGAAAGAAATTAAAACTGAAGGAACTCAGATGGCTCACAAGACAGCTCGTTTGTTGGAGAGCCGATTCCACTTCTTCTTTTTTTATATATTTTTGCATTTTTGTCTCTCTCTGTGCGTGTATGCCTGTGCCTGGAAGTCATGGCGTAAGAAAGAAATTAAAACTGAAGGAACTCAGATGGCTCACAAGACAGCATTCAGCCCGTGACCTTTTGAAGCAACTGAGAACTGCAGGGGTTCTGTCACAACGGTTATCAAAGACACAACGGGATTAAAAAATGACCTCTCTTATCAGGCACCATGACTGCTTATCAGTTCAGGAGCTGACATTTACTCTGCGACTGACGAAACTGACAATTAAAGCACTGCAATTTGAACACCATGCTGCAGAAGGTTTCTGTCAAGAGACGCACGCGCACACACATGCCCCATATTAAAAAATACCAAAAAAAAACCCTCCCAAAAACTTGGCTATATTATCACAGAAGGGCTGGTTCCGGGGTCCCAGCGGCGGGGGGACAAATCTCTCAAACCGAGGCACGTCAGCCTTGACAGTATACTGCAGATTCCGTCTGAAGGCCTGCCGGCAGCAAAGGTAACGGCAGCAAAGGAATCGTACCTCTCTGTTACCAATGCATCATCTACTTCACATTTGGCCTGGCTTGTACACCAGGACCCGGAGATAAGCACTCTGTCCCAAGCTAAATTCCCATCTCTTAAGAACATAAGAGAAGCCAATGTTGGATCAGGCCAAAGGCCCATCCAGTCCAACACTCTGTCACACAGTGGCCAAAAATACCAGGCGCCATCAGGAGGTCCAGCAGTGGGGCCAGGACACTAGAATGCTAAATTCCCATCTCTTAAGAACATAAGAGAAGCCAATGTTGGATCAGGCCAAAGGCCCATCCAGTCCAACACTCTGTCACACAGTGGCCAAAAATACCAGGCGCCATCAGGAGATCCAGCAGTGGGGCCAGGACACTAGCAACCCTCCCACTGTTGCCCCCCCCC
>NW_015167592.1:327017-327186 GCF_001447785.1 Gekko japonicus | reverse complement strand
TTCAAAGCCGAAGTGCCAGCGCTGTCCGAAGACGTTTCCGTGGTCATGTGGCCGGCATGACTAAACACCAAGGCGCACGGAACGCTGTTACCTTCCCACCGAAGTGGTCCCTATTTATCTACTTGCAATTTCTTGCTTTCGAACTGCTAGGTTGGCAGGAGCTGGAACT
>NW_015167592.1:324602-324716 GCF_001447785.1 Gekko japonicus | reverse complement strand
CTAGTCTCAGCCGCCACCATTTTCTCAGGAGCGACAGCAGTGTTCAAAGCATCTCCTTCTATTAAATGAAACAATCCTGTCACACATGGTCCTGAAAGCTTCATGAAGCGTTTC
>NW_015167592.1:317750-324565 GCF_001447785.1 Gekko japonicus | reverse complement strand
GGCAATCTGTAATGTCTCCCTCCTCTACCACTCCCGTGGCCTTTATCAAATTTTAACATGAAGAGATACTAGCATTAGATTCACATCCAACTGCCAAGCTGAATACTAAATACACTATTTCCAATTTCCACATTACAGCAAAGACATGCCGGTCTATTGTTCATGTTAAAATTCAATATTAATTTTACCTGCATCGCTGACTGATTCACCTGCAATATAAACACATACTGATTACTCTTCACATCTAGAAGAAATCTATAAATGGATTAGCTATCCTGGTGTCTGTATGCTAGGCAGGGACAGCAACATCAATAGTACCACAGAGCTCCTAAAGCGTATAAACATGCTTTAGATAAGTGGAGAAGGGTGGAAAGGTGCAAGGAATCACCCACACTGCATGTAACATGGGGAGGGGCGCACACAGGGTTACTCCCAGGAAGGCATTAAAATGGGAGGGGTTTTTTTTAACATAAAACTGTACACTTCTGAACTTATAACTGCCAGTTAAAAAGGAAAAAAAAGTTAATAAATAGTGGAAACAAAAACGTGAACAAAAACTATCATTTCATTTTCCTACAATTCTTGGTCTGCTTTCCCAGGTAAATTCATCGCCAGTTTTTCATCCCCATTCAAGCTGCAATGCTACCGGCTTCCACTATTCCTCATTTAAACAGTTTATACAGTAGGAAGCCACTCACAGCAGTAGCAGGCCATGTCTTGCGCCTTGGTGTGGAAGCCGGGAAGCAGGAACAAGACGGGGAAGGGGAAGCCGGACACTTTTAAAGGGCCAGCGGAAGTGAATGGAAGACTGTCCCTCGGGGTGGGGCCATGGCTCAGAGGCACAGGATCCCCTTTTCTCATGCACACAGTCCCAGATACAATCCCCATCATCTCTGGTTAAAAGGCTGAGAGTCAGAATAGACAATACTGACATTGAAAGACCAGTGGTCTGACTCGGGTTCATGTGAGAATGAAAAGGTACCCAAGTACAGGACACTGTCCGGATGAATTCACCGTTGAAGACGGTTGACATGCTGCAGAAGCCCTCTCCACCCCTTGAAGAAGAGACATTCGCACACAGACTTCTCAAAGATTCAGGGTATCTAAGAACCACAATGAAAGTACCTGGCGGTGGGCTTACAGTGGCTACCCTAAACAGAGTTACACCCCTCTAAGCCAGGGGTCATTTCATAGAAAAACAGGTGCAGGAGCTCATTAGCAAACTCATTAGCATAACTTATTTGCATATGCCACACCCCCTGACATCACCGGAAGTGTGTCAGAAGGCAACACCCACCGCTCAGGCTCCACTGGACTGTTTTGGATTGCTAGCTATTGGGGGCGGGGGGGAAACGCGCAGATCTGCCCTCACGGAAGAGGGAGAGCTTGTACCTGAAGGCGGGCCGGGGGGGGGGGCTCTGCAATTTACCTGGCTGCTTCTTGCTCCTCGTGGCCCAACTGAGGGCTGCTGGGAGCAGGGGGCGGGGCTTGTTGCATGTGCCTGCCCCCGGGGCGGGCTCCTTACTGCCGGAGCTCCACTTCTGTGCGCTCCCGCAGGAAATGACCCCTGCTCTAAGCCCACTGACTTGGAAAGATGTAACTTTGTTTAAGCTCATGCCTGCCTTCCCTAACCCCTTCATTATCAGAGACGGGAGAATAAATTCAAGAATGGAGCTAGAAACCTCCCACCAGGAGCCATGGCAGACAGGAGGGAAGAACCCTTGCATTTTGGGCATCCTGATGATTTCCGGGTTGCCAGCTTAGGGTCGGGAAATACCTGGAGATTTTGGGGATGGAGCCTGAGGAGGGGAGGGTTTGGGGAGGGGAGGGACTTAATGCCATAGAGTCCACCTTTCAAAGCGGCCATTTTCTCCAGGTGCACTAATCTCTGTTCCCTGGAGATCAGGTGTAATGGCAAGAGATCTCCGGCAGCCACCTGGAAGTTGGCAACCCTATGACGACACCGAGTGAGTTCATAATCCTGTTGAGTCTTGAACCTGGTTCTTCTGACTAGTAGCACAGCCACTAAAATATACCATTCCAGCAGTGCACTCTGAAGTGCTGACTTCAGTGGGCTTAGAAAAGTGTAATTCTACTTAGGATTGCACTGCAATGTTCTTGATTCTAAAATAAGGAGAGGGCCCTGTGACTAGTTCGATACTGAAAGGTTCATAAACCAAAACTTCCCTGACCTGTATAACCCAGGCTAGCCTGATATCATTAGATCTCAGAAGCTAAGCAGAGTCGGCCCCGGTTAGCACTTAGGTGGGAGACCATGATTGAAGTCCTGGGTTGCTAGGCAGAGGCAGGCAATGGCAAGCCACCATTGAACATGTCTTGCCTTGAAGATCCTACGGGGGTTGCCATAAGTCGGCTGTGACTTTATGACAAAAAAAGTAAAACTAAAGTAGCAACAAAGCAGTGGGAAAGTGGTTTTGTTTTAGAAGAAGAAGAGATTGGATTTATACCCCGCTCTTCACTCGGAGTCTCAGAGCGGCTTACAAACTCCTTTCCCTTCCCCTCCCCACCCCACAACAGACACCCTGTGAGGTAGGTGGGGCTGAGAGAGCTCTGAGAGAACTGCTCTTTCAAGGACAGCTCTGACAGAACTATGGCTTGCCCAAGGTCATCCAGCAGCTGCAAGTGGAGAAGTGGGGAATCAAACCCGGTTCTCCCAGATTAGAGTCCACGCACTTAACCACTACACCAAACTGGCTCTCGTTCTTTCAGCATGTCTTGTAAACCACCTTAAACTAAAACTGGAAAGGCTGGATATAATTTTTGAAAAACACATTGCAATGATATTGCTTATTATAAATAGGGATGCCCATTTAGCACTGAAAGACCAAGGAAGAGGGCGCCTTGCTAATTCTTACCTGGCTCTTGTACTCCAATAACTGGCTCACCTGCCTCTTTTAATATGCTAGATGTTCTTTCAAGTGCACCGCTAGGTATACTTTTACTAGATTCCTTTCGCCCTGACATGAAAGAATTTACAGTCAGATGACTCCTCCATACTATTTCAATTTTTTTTAAAAAAATTGCACTTATAAATCCTCAGGGAATAACAGACAGAGGGGAAAAAATCTTTTAGTTACCTTCACTGCTGGTTTTGGCTCGATGTCGCGATCCCTTTGTTGGATGCTGCTTTGATAATCTCGCTGGACTTTCATCCTTGCAAAGATACAGGAAAAAAACAAGTGATAGTGAAAAAAAAGTAATTATCTTTTCTTGCTGCAATGCACCATGAGCAAGCAAGTCACTGATGAATAGAGTTTTAAAAGAGGCATACACTGGACAACAAGAAAGATTGGCGTGATGCACTGCTACCAGAGTTGTGTTAGCACCACAGTAAGAACACCACACGCAGCGACTCCTTCGCATTATGAGGGGAAGGGGAAGAGCGATTCCTTTCCACCAACTTGTGTTTCTGAACTAGGGCTGCCGGATCCCTCCTGGCCACAGGCAGGAGATGGCGGGGAAGGGGGAGGGGAGGGTTACCAGTTCCAGGCTGGGAAACTACTGGAGATTTGGGGATGGAGTCTGGAGAGGACAGGAACCTCAGTCTAGAAACTAAGCCCCACGAGGAAGGGGGGAAAGCGCTAGGCGTGTTGAAGAAGGCTAGGGAAGGCATGACTGTCATCTTCAAACATCTGGAGGACTGTCATGGAGAAGACTGAGCAGACTTGTTCTGGACACATGTTCTAAGGCAAGGGTGTCAAACATGTGGCCCGGGGGCCAGATCAGTCCCCCAGAGGGTTTCTCTCAGGCCCGCAGTGGAACTGGCTGTCTTTTGCTTCTTCTTCCAGTTCTGCTGCTGCTGTGTCATCGTAGGTTTGCAGTTTACAGATACGCACCTGAACAGCATACTCAAGATTGCAACAGCACAGACATTTTGATGCAATAATTAAGAGCAAGAGGTGTCGGTTATCAGACACTGTTAAATAAACAAAACATTGCAAGAGTGCTAATGTTTTAAGCATGTTTTTAAGTTTAAAAAAAAACCCTTTGCGTTTGTGTCCTTTATAAAGTTTATATCTCCGCTACCTGGCATTACATTTTATGACACACATGACCCAGCCCAACAAGGTCTCATTCATGTCAGATCCGGCCCTCATCATAAATCAGGTCGACACCCCCCTATTCTAAATGGGCAGGACTAGGACAGATGGGAGGAAATTATAAGGAGATGTTGACTATTAGGAGAAACCTCCTAATGTTAAGAGCTGTTCAAAAGTGAGACAGGCTGGCTTGGGAGCTGCTGGCCTAGTCTTCAGAAGCTGGGTGGCCAATTGTCGAAGATACTGAATTTGCGCCTTCCTGCATCAAGTAAGGGGTTAGACTAGATGACCTCCAAGGCCAGTTTCCAACTCTGACCACACGGTCAGACAGAACTGCCAGCCGTGTACATGATTCACCGAAAGCAGCAGCATGCCATTTTCATGCATTCAACCTGTAATGCAATGCCAAATGACTGCCTTCGGACCTCTCCATCGCACCATCCTGCTGTCTGGCTACAGTGAGAATATCCCGGATACAAAGTATTTCCTGTCCCTCCTCCAGGCTTTGACTATGAAGTCTTGTACAATTCTAATCATGAATTATTCTTTCACTGCGGTAAGAAGTAAGCCTGATGAAGGGCCAATGTTAAAAACCTAGTGTAAACTTATTATATACAAAAAGACATGTATGTATTAGGAAGACAGTCAAAAACAAAGAAGGGCCCAGTGAAAGCCTCGCGATGATGTGCAAATAACCTGAACACAAAGGCCAATAACCTGACGTGTTTCCACCCCCTGGGGGCCTTCTTCAGAGGTCAAACAGTTTGAGGCACAGCTAGACACGTTACAATATTACATTTAACAATGAAATAACCAACACGTTAATAAAGTAAAATAAAGGTAAAGGTTCCCTTGCTCGAAAGCCAGTCGAGTCCGACTCTAGGGTTACGGTGCTCATCTCCGTTTCAAAGCCGAAGAGCCAGCACTGTCCGAAGACGTTTCCGTGGTCATGTGGCCGGCATGACTAAGCACCAAGGCGCACGGAACGCTGTTACCTTCCCACCGAAGTGGTACCTATTTATCTACTTGCAGTTTCTTGCTTTCGAACTGCTAGGTTGGCAGGAGCTGGAACTAGAGATGGGAGCTCACTCCATCATGCGGCACCCGGGTTTCGAACTGCTGAACTACTGACCTTCCACAGCCTGCAGTTCAGCGTCTTAACCACTTGAGCCACCACAGCTCCTTAATACTGGACCAAAAACGGAAAGTTAAGCAGCAAGATCAATAGACACAAGACAAGGAGGTTTATGAGGCCTCTAAAGATGAGAGTCATGTGTCTGGTGCCAAATGCACAGCTGTTGAATTAGAACATCTTTCAATACTGGTCAAGAAAACACCTATGTGACTACCTTAGTCAGAGCTGGAGCCTCCAGGCATTCTTTCTCTGCACCATCCTAACCAGAATTAGAACATTTTGAAGTCCACGGAAGACCTTGGGATGGCGCAGAGGCCTAACATGCTAACTGTCACTTCTTTGGGAAGTCTAAAAACAAGCGATTCCACCTACAATATCTGCAATATTTTCTGTCACTTACTTCTTTATCCGGCTCAGCCTTATCTTTTATCGACCTTTCTTCAGTTTTTCTCATTACACTGTCCTCAGATCCCATGGACTGCAGAGAAGAAAAACTCTGTTTTGTATTAGAATGCTAAACTTACCGTTTTTATTAAACATTTTATAGAGAAATTAATCAATTCCTATGGGGAAAAATGCCCTTCAACCACAAGCCAACACTATGTAATGCGGCTTATACTGAGCTTGTACCTGCTGCAGGCTACATCTCGGTTGGTGTTCTTTGCACCTTTGCTCCCAGGGTTTTGTTCCAACCATCTTCCATCAAACGTCATGGAGCTCTGAGCCACAGAGCACAAGGCATCCCGACACAGCACTGCTCCCCATTATTCCCGCTCACTGCAATGCTGTTTTAGAATCCAACGGACACTGGCCCGTAGCTACGATGGGGCTATTTGAAGCTCCGCCCCCTTTCTTAAAGGGACAGCCCCACAAGACTTTTCCCTGAAAATGCCCAGTCACCAGTTTCAATCGCACATCCAGCTGTGCACGCATTAAACATAACTTGAGAATTACTTGCTGCGTGTGGGGTGTTTTGTGGGGGGGTATTCATGCAGCCCCACCCAAAAAATATTTGCCCCACAAGCCACAAAACCCTGGCTATGGGCCTGACTGGACAGTGAGTATTTGTATTATCTGAACCAAGCCAATCACTTTGACTCAAAGAACGCAAGAGGAGGAAGTGCTGTTTTCTTTTTGAGGGCAATAAAATTTGGTTTGGAAAATATGTGGATGAAGGCTGGTACAATCTCAGATGCCAAAAGGCGCTGAGGACAAGCTACAGCCGTAGTGGATTAATTCAGTGCTCTACCTAACTCCATGGATGCAGAATATATTATGCAAAATAATCCAAGAAAGGCAAATGTGAACAATTTAAGCCATTCAGGTCAGAGAATTTTGGGTCCCTCAAAGCAGAATTCTTTCCTAGCAGCATATATGCAGCTCCAGTTTCAGTTTTTACTGTCCACCGAGACCTCACGTTGCAGCAATCATAAAACAAAATGGCTAAAAACTCTCTGTCCAGCTGCTTCTAGCTGGTAAGTTCTGAACCCCATTCGCTGTTGAGACACATTTGTTAATTACAGTTGCCATCCACCACCAGTTTAGAACATTCCCTAAAAAATCCTTTACCTTTTTCTCTCCTTTGTCCTTCCCGTGTTCTCGTGCCTGCTCTGTGTCTT